>NC_084953.1:3283144-3583144 GCF_949316205.1 Platichthys flesus | reverse complement strand
TCTGAATCCTGTTGAGGCCATTGTTTCATCTCACTGTGCAAGGGGGCCTCCCACTTTGCCATTTATATTTGTGTGTGATTCTGGCAAAATAACATGCAAATTGTTAGTTGTTTAAAAAATGGTTTGACACGTGCACAACACATCCATCACCATATCACCTCTCTTCTCTAGAAGAGATTCATATATTCCCTCACATCTGATCAACACCGGGGATTACAAACCAGCTCACAGTCAGCCTGCTGCTTTTCATCCAGCACCCAGACTACCTGACATATTATGGTGTGGGGTAGCTGTGTTAACCGGGGGGGAGGGGGGGGTGTACACAGTGTACTTCACGAGGAGGTTACCTAGGTTACCACTAACCCTCCATGCAGAGCAGCTACGGTGAGTGCATGTGTGCAAATGAGCAGCACAGAGCAGTTTTATTGGGCTCTGAAACTTCATTGGGCATATCAACACCCTGGGAAAACTCTCCTATCACCAGTTTACATCGTCTCCTTGTATGCAAACAGGCTTTATGTTGAAAAGGGAGGGAGACGGAGGGAGGAGAGACGGGGGACGAGCGAGGGGAGAGGGGGTGGGGCTGTCCTAGTTGCACTTGTACTGTGTATAAACACTTTCTGCACATGATGTCTGTATATTCATAGGATGTGTATTGTCCCAAATTCCTGTCACATGCCATTTTCCCCCCACACACATGCACATATTGACCACAGCAGCAGAAATATAGACAACGGATAGACTCCCCTGACTGATAGATCTGCTTTTCTACTGCCTGTGCACAAAGCAAACTGCTACCTCAGCACAAGGGGGTATAGGGACCTTCAGAAACCCTGGGGATGGTTCCAGGAAATCCACAGACAAAAACAAAATGCTGTTTGAGTTTTTTTTTTTTTTTTTTCATCTTGAGGTCATGATCCCATGTTTGGTTGGTTGACATGCAGCCGGAGTCACAAGAGACTTGTAGTTTCCTTTCAGCAGACCATGAACGAGTTGGAGGTATTTTGTCCAAACTACCATTTTCTCAGTAAATACTTGGACTTCCCAGAAACTGCTTAAAAGGGTCAGACATGAATCAAGAAAGAACCTGTTAAATCTTGGCATAGGTCAGAACAAAAAGGCAGATCTAGGCATTTTCACCAATTTCCCACGGCATAATTCATGGACCTCAATGGAAAATATACAGGGAAGTGATAACTACAAGTGTGTGCTATTTAGAATAGAATAGAATACAATGCCTTTATTGTCATCTCATGATGGAGAGAACAATAAATACACACATACATACAGTATATGAGGAACAGTGTATGATAGTTGTGTAGTTCTATGAACACTATAATGCACTGAGACCAAGATATTGTACAGTAACTGTGCGGTAGCCCAGGGGTACGGCCTGATTTAATTTAAAAAGGAGAAAACTCACAGAGCAGCTTCACATGGTTAATATTTGAGGCTCATGTGACATTAAACTGATTTAAAACTCTATTTCATCTGGGCCTGTGGGAAAGCATCGTATAAATGTGCCTCTGCTTAAGAGTAAGGTCTGATCTGAAGAAAGAAAATGGACGGTTGGTTGAGGAGATGAAGATATTTGGCATAAGGATGAAGAGGGAGGGAGAGGGGCCATCATCAACTCTACAGTGGGTTGAGAGGAGCTACTGGTTCTTCTTCACATGGCAAACATACAACCCACTGCTATTTTCTAACATGCACACACACATTCACAATAGGGGAACAAAAGAAGTGCTTGATTCATTCAAGCTTGATTTATCCCTCATGCTCCAACGCTGGTAGCCAAGGGAAGTAATGGTAACTAAAGAGACAGAGCGCCAGATCCCTCAACGTGGAGCTGAGCTGACAATCAGAGGTTTCCTATAAATGCCACCATGTTGTCCCTGTGTCTGTTCGCCAGTCAGTTAGTGTTTTGTCTCAAAGCCTGAATGTCACTTAAGTCGTTATCTACCTGAAGTACCAAGAACTTTCAGTCCAAGGAACACATTTTTTTCAAAGAACTCAAAGTTTCCTGGAAACCGTTATTGGCCTGCGTGTTGTCCACGGTTTAAAGATGAGGGGGGATTGGGCAAAGCCTGCTGACGTATAAACAACCAACGGTTACAACAATATGTGTCACTACAGTCCATCAGGCGGCAGTAATGCAGAAGACTATAAAACAACAATGGTACTATATAAATCAACAACACAACAACAACAAACATGGAGATTAAATTGTTCTGATGTCTATCAGAAAAGAAACAACTTGAATACAAACCATTGAGCCCCTGATTAACCCCCTGAAATAAACTCATAGTCTGTGTAAAAATATATCCCCAAATTAATTTAGAGCCTGTTCCCTGTGGTAGAAAAAGACCAAGTCTCTGCAAAGTCCCTACTTCCTGGGGAAACTTCCTGCGGAGGAAACGCAGCTAGAGAAAGTTGGTCTTCTATCAGTCCATAGCACAGATAGCATCAGTGCAGCACAGGTGAGTGGGTTTAGCAGCTGATGTGTTTAGTACACAGCAACCAAAGGACATCATCTGTAGGACATTTCAACTCTACGTCTAAAAGGCTGTTGTAGCAATAGGTTTACCACAGAATCCACAGCCAGGATGAAAACAATAACCTCACTGCTGTTTTAGTCAACAAGAATCAGCCCAGTGAGAGAAAGGAATAACAATGAATATGTATCGTACTGTAGGTATTGTTCCTTCATGACCTGCGAATGTATTACTTCTTTAACATGGACAATTCAGGTGAAAATCTGCTTTTAGGATTAGAAGTTGTACATTAGATCGTGCAAAGTAGAGGTGCCCTTCCACCAATGTGAAAATTGATTTAACAAAACTAACTATAACAAATATTAAAGGGTTTCCTGGTAACCAAACAATAAACATGACTGCAGAATCTCAGCCAGTCTTCTATCGTGACCAGGTTTCCCACTTCTTTGAACTAACACTCAAGTAATTTAAACTACCAAGTGTCACAGTTAATCAACATTGCTAAGAAAACCGGTAAAGTCATCAGTAACAGGATTCAGAACCTTGTGTGAGTGTTGCACAAGCAGGCCCGACACTGACGGCAGCCGGCCATCCAGAAGAGGTTTAGTGTAATGACTGGGTTGGAGGTCTAAGGAAAAAATTCACCAGAAAAACTCCCAGCATGTATTCTTCCAATTTTCCATGTGTCCCAAAGCCTGCATTTCTATCTGACTAATAAACAGTTGACAGACTCACTCCTGGAGGACGCCACAACACTGAGCGCAGCTGCAGCTCTGACCAAAGGCTGCATCCAGACCAGTGATGACTCTTTAGAGAGGTCTGGAACCGTTTCTGTCTCAAGTGATTCAGTTTCTTACTTCCTGGAAAAAAGTAATAATGCAAGCTGATCTTGGAACAACGGATACAGTAATTATAATTTATCTTCATATGACAAGCTACCAAAAATGTAATCTAACAAAATCAAATATCAAAGAATAGGCCAGACTTAATTCAATGTGTTCATTGAACCCGCACTTCCACCAGATGCTTTGTACAGTGCTGTGACATCAACTGTGACCAAGTTATAGACCAAAGAAATGATCCTACATACAGACACAGCTTTACACCAGAGAAAAGCAGCATTACACCAACAACAAGCACCGGGACAAAGGTGACAGAGCCAGGTCAGATAATGCATGTAAACAGGTTTATCCAGGGTATGATGGCGTCCGAATCCAAGAAGGACTTGACAGCCAAGCAGCTGGCTGGGTGGATGCAGCTGTGGTCCCATCCAGAGGGAGGTGATGGGAGGATGAGAGGATGAGAGGAAGGAAGAGAGGGAGGAGATGAGGAGCAGAGGGGACAGATGCTAAGAAAAAAAAAAAACAGCAAGAGGGGAAAGGCAACAACTGTGCATGTGTGTTTCTGTAAGAATCACTTCCACAGAATGAGATGCACATATGAAGCAAGAGACTTAAATGTCCATCAGAACTGTGTTAAATAATACAAAATTGATATACAACTCAAATACATCCCATAACGTACCCTCGTCTGTGTTGATTTTAATTCTAGCCTAGCTGATATTGATTTTTTTGGGGCAATGCCATTACGATATTAGGGAGTAAAATCCAGCAGATGCTGATATATTGTATTACAAAGAAATTGGCAACGATTCCTCAGATGTCTTCATCAAACCCTAATGACAAAGAAATGTGATAGTCTTTATATTTTACAGTTTAGAAAAGAAAACCCAAAAACAACTAATAACATAAAGCTGGAATAAAGAAAATAGACTTCTGTAATGTTTGGATCTGTTTATATGAACTAATTTAGCTCTCCTCTGACTGACAGCCAGTCTATTATTGATGTATCCTGTTACTTCTTATTGCTTCACAGCCCATGTCCCCACTGGGATCATTAAAGTTTCATCTAATCCATGGTATCTGTAAACTCACTCCTTCCGCCTTCGACCATATGAAAATATCTCCCTCATCTCCCGTCATTAAACCTCCTCCCTTCCTCTCGAGGGGCTCTCTCCTCCTCTGTCCTCCTCTCACACCTCCTTCTTTAATCTCATCATCCTCCCAGTCTCCAGGAGATGCGTGTTAGCACAATTTTGTTAATTAACCACGACATCCGACCTCACACCCGAGACATAAACAAAGTAAAGTGGCTTCATTCTCGCACAATCAGGCCTGAGTTCTCTTACTGACACCTACAAAACCACACACAAACACACAATACGTTGACAAGCTTGGCTTGATTGTGTATAACAGCTTGTCATGTGCAGGCCAGTGCCCTCAGCTTCAACATGACTTGATTCACACCCGCTGTGACCTGCTAAGCACCAAAGAACTGCCCTTCTAAAGAACCTCTCATAAGAACGTCCACATCCACAGATACAAAGATTTTTAACAGATTTTTATGTCGCATTGGAAAACATCCCAGCACAGTTATCTTCATTACTAATTAATCTGACAGGTGGTTTCTTGTTTCATTTGTTAATCAATTTGTCTATTAAATATTGTAATTTCCCACAGCCTATGGAGATGTATTCAGATTACTAATATAAGGACATCAGACCAAACCTAGTAACAACATCGGATCAGACAATGTAAGGTAAAAATCTAAAAAGGGCACAGAGTTCATTGCTTACATAACAAGCATTTTTAAATCTACCACAAAAATCCAGTATGGTTCAAGCTTTCACTTTTGCACTAAAGCTGCCACGTCCAACGCAAGCTGACTGATACTGTAGTATGATCCCCTGATCGAATCCCCGGTTCTATCAGATGTCATAGTGAAAATGTAGAGTAACAGTCCAGAGTAGCTGTTATTCAGTCAAGTCAAAACTTGAATTGAACAATAGACAGTGCTTCTGCTGTGTCTTTCCATGTCAAGAAACGATTAAACAACTCTGCTTTTAATTTGAAAAGATGAATGAAAAAGGTAGCATCACCTTGCACCATCCATCGGTGAGAGGGCGAGACAAAGAGAAGAGAGAAAGGTAAATTGAACAAGCGACCATAGATGTTTATTACATATTGAAACCAACCAGGTGCTCAGCTGGTCAAACCGGCCTACTTGGAGAAACCTCTGTGGACCACCGCCTCACTTTCTAGACGTAGCCCAGTGAAATACTGAAAGCTACTGTCTATAAATATCACAAACCCAAGCAGGGAAAGCAAGCAACGTTGTTTGGACTCTGATTGCCACCTGATGCCAAGCATACAAACAACCCTCCTGCTTCAGGGATCAAATGATTCACACAAATAGCCATGAAGCCCCATCCTGCACCGGCATTCCCACAGGACACCTGAGGGATCACAGCAATAAGCCTTCTCCAAATCCACACAACAAGTGAAGACAGCAAAATCCTGAGACCCCTCGAATTGGAAGATGGTTAAAAGCCTGCTGTGAATCTTCGTTTCCACAATTGGTCCACAGTCTCCTTACCATTTAACGACCGGCAGCTCTTTAAAGCCAAGATCAAAAGTCTAGCCAAGCGTTTTAAGCCTGTGCTCGCTCCTCCACCTCTTCATCCTCTATCCCCTTATCTTTGCCTTTGAGTCCGATCAGTAGAGACGACCGCCTGTCATTCTCTCTTGTCCTTCAGCCAGACTTGGCTGCCGCGCTCTGCTGGCCTCCAACTCACCTCGGCCAGACAGACGAGAGCACAGCATGGCAGCATCCTGGCACTAAGCGCACACACAGAGAGCAGACAGAGCTTTAATTCAGAACAACACTTCCTACTGTATGTATGTGTATCGAAAGGCAGGAAGCCAGCACGGTAATAGGATGTTCCTTGCTTGCTTTGTGATGTCTCAAAGACCTGAGCTAGAGCCAGAACGCAGGGCAAAAGCAGAGGCACCAACCTGTACTGAATATACAAATGCTATTTAAAGCTCTAAATGCTTTTTATCTGTTCAATACTATTTGTAAAGATGCCAAATGTGGGCTCAAAGACTTTCTGAGTGCAGTCTATTAATTAATTAGTCCATTGGTTTGCTGCCTGGGAGCTTGGAAGATGAATTGACAGGAAAATAAATGTTTCTGCTACATAAAATTGTGATTTGATGAGTAAAAAGATTTCACATCAGAATGAATTTCACTGAGCGATATTGAGGTTGATTTGTATAGGGGTTTGTTTTGTTTTTTTGACCAATTGTTGCTCTTCATATTTCTAAGTTCACATTTTGTTTATCTTTCCATTTATTTGATATATCTGTCTCTTGCCATTGCACACACACAGTGAGATTTATCTTTAAAGGGAAACGAAAGAGGAGCGACACATCATCGCCTAATGTTGATTTGTGCTTAATGTGAACAGACGGGCGTATCGCCTCCGAATTATTCTCAATTTCATGCCATTTATTCGCATCAATGTTGATCTGCTCTTTTAAATAATACATACAATTATTAGTCAGATATTGAACTGTGTATGAACTCTAATGGGATTAAAGTAGATGCACACATCTATGATGAACCAGTCAGAACCTCCAGTGCATTCTCAGTTACTAATCAGGTTTTGGAGATTACCATGGAATTAGAATATAATACATCCTGACTGACAACATATAGGCCGTCATGTGTAAAGCACAACAGCCAGTCACAGTTTTACATTTTATCCACTGGACAATAATCTGTAATCTGACATCATACAGCCAATCATGTGTAATCTGACATCAGACCGTTCGCACATTAATCTCATCAGCGGACTCGGGGGATTATGACGGTCTGTTAGACAGCGTCTCCACTCAGCAGATCATCACCCGCTCTGCTTCACTGACGCAAAGGAGAAGAGCTAATACTGTTCAACTTCACAACTTGAATTTAGTCAATCCATTTTCCATGATTGGAGTCTTTCCTTAAACCTATTTGTTCTGGGAAAAAAGTGTGTTAACAACAGAGGACTAAAATGTACAGTCAATTAAACAAGTAGTTGATTGACAAACTGGCAAGAATTTCTCTAATGGAAGGACTGGTTGGTTTTCTTTGTGCTGTATCATTGTACCTTGAAAGACTCTGGGACATGGGCTATTAGTCTGATAACAGAAACCATTTGAAAAGTTAAACTTGGCTTAATGATAAAAGAAACCTCCTGGGTCTTGTTTCATACCTTTAGTAAAGAAATACAAAAACATGTAAACAAATCCGCGTTTCTCTGGCAGTATTGTACTCGTATACTCTCGCCAGTCTGTCCATCCATCTAAATGTGATCACCAATTCATACTTGTGACTGTATCCACATTTCTTATACCCAGAAGCAAAGGAAAGGTGAATGGAAAACCTGAATGAATGATGGAACAGCAACACAACAACAACTCCTGACGAGAGGAGAAAAGCTTATTTTACACTTCACATAATAACCAATGAGATCCAGCAGAGGAGTCTCATCACTGGGAGGTGAAGCACACACACACACACACACAAACACACACAGGGGGATGCTGCTCTCTGGTTACAACAGCTCGTGATGGCCAACACCCCAAAAACACACACACACACAGGGGCTCAACCTCCTGTGAATCATATCTATCATTAAAAACACATCTTCCCAACTTAACCCAATGCTGCAACAACAAAAAAATAATAATATAATAATTCTGAGGAGGTGCCTGATGCAGACATTCAGTCCCTGTTGTGATCAGAGCTTCAGCATTTAGAGACTGAACCCTACAACGTGTGAGTGTTGTTGAGCTCATCGTTGAGTTTGATTGTGTAGAAAGAGGCTGATATAAAACACACGTGTCCTCTTTGATCGCACGGAGGTCAAGACAAAAGATTGGAGGGGCAACAAAGAGCCAGCGTCGGTAGGTGAGCCGGAGCGGGATAGAGGTCTCCCTGCCCCGGGGGTCCTCCACCCTGCCGCCGGCCAGCTTCCCTTTCAAACAGGGTGTGACACGGAACAAAAACACACGTCAAGATGCAAACTTCCCAACTTCCCAGTCACGCAAAGGGGGAAAAGCCAGCACCAGTGTGGACATGGTGGAAGTTGTACACGTGAAACGAGAGGGGAAGCGGGTGGAAGAGCCCGCCGCTGTCTGCACACTTCCCCGCCTATTGTTCCGCTGTCACCGCGCTGAGGTGCACCACCACCACCACAGATTAGCTTTAGCCTCGTTAGCCTCGCCGGTTAGCTCGAGCGCTAGCGGCTAGCAGGTAACACGGCACCTTCCTTCCTGCTCCAGGAGTCTCCTTGTTGTCCGTGTCAAAGGCGAAACGAGTCGAAAACACGCAGAAAAGACGCAACACGTACCCAGAGCTCCGTTCCCCAACTCATGTCGGATTATCCCTGCTGGGTTCTCCCCGTATTAGACGCAGTTTTATCCCGCTTGGAGCCTCCAAAACTGCCGTCGGGACTGCGGTCCTCCTGCCTGACTGTCCACCGATGAACACTCCTCCTTCTCCAGGACCGGCAGGGCCGCGCACACCGGGGGGGGCCCTAACCGCGCGGCCCCACCTCCCCACCCCCTCACAAAATGATAATACACAGATAATAGTGAAGAATTAATATTATTTCAAATATAGTTAAAACACAAGAATAATAATAAAAAAAAAACGTTGTCTTTTCTTACATTTAACTTTTCTTTTAAGGTGGCCGACAGAGCTCAATGCTCTGCTAATTAAGAAAACATCAAATTGACGACACTGCAAATGAAATCAGATATGTTTTGTGAAGTTATTGAAGTCTGCTACTCGTCAGCTGCGATGGAACTTCACAAATTATACCCAGGTTCATCACTTTTTTGGTCCCCCGGAAACATTCCAGCGAACGTTTTCATGATTTGCAGCCCGTTTCTGTATTTACATGCATTGTGACCCCTGATGCGGTTGTTTTTTTAATTTGAAAATGTTTTTTTCTATTTGGATGTGTTTTCTTAATTTATAGTGCGTTGAGCTCTCTCGAGTTATAAATGACAACTAGAAATAAAGTTTGTTTTTTATAATACCTTAAAATTATCTTATCATAGTCTATAGAGCCCGTAGGTATCTTGGTATAATGGCTTCATAATAGGGTGTTTATTTCCTAGTATTATCTAGACAATTATCATAGTATGTATTTTTGCAGATTATTTATTGTGTCATTTAAGATGAAAGGTATCGAAAGGTTTGTACGTTTAACTCATCTACAAGCTTCTTGCTCCTGTACAGGCCTGTACAGACATTTTCCAAATAACTCCCTCTAATGTAAATAAAGTCATTTTAAAAACACCTATTATTTGTCTGAATACTAAAAGCACCACAGCTAAAAGTCAGTTTGTTTTTATGTTTAACATCATTGTTGTGACAATAAACTGTTCATGAGTAGGTGGAGCAGCCTCCTCTCCTGGTCAAGATGAGTAATTACAGCTGCAATCATCAGACAGACAGACAGACAGACAGACAGATATATAGACATACAGATATATGTAACAGATCCAGTATGTTTGATCTGTTTAAATACATCTATAAGGCAACAATACATGTCATATTCTGTTCAAATGAATCCATTTCTGTGGAATGAGCACTTTTGAGCACCCCTGTTGCTACACATCCACGCCTGTAGATGGCGCTAGAGCGTTTTACCCTCCAGCCGTACAGCCTTCTTACTAAAGAGGAAGTAGCTGCTCTGGCTGAATGGTGATGTTGTGATTATTGTTCTTGAGGTTTTCAGACACTGGAGTTTTTCAGTTTTCCTGTATTTTATTTATTATTTAGTCGGAAACAAACATGCTCCGCTGCCTGACGAGGTAAGATCCGCTTCTTGTTCTTCACGTGCATGTTTTCTCACAGTTGTCAGAGCGTCTCTTGACCTTTGACACACTTTCCTTATTGTAAACACAGTTAGCTAATAACTTCAGGTCAAGTGCACGCGACTCATACTCTGTGTACTAGTTAGTTATACTAGTAAACTAGTGTTGGGTAAAACGTGAAGGAATATAACAAACAGGAGGAGTGAATATGAAAACTTCTACTCAGCTAAAGCTGCAGCTAAACACCACCATTCAAAACTGAGGGTAGCATTTAGCCTCGAAAGGCTTTTACTGCAGAAGTAGAAGCAGAATAGTTATATTACAATAAAGCGACAGGTGAGAGCGATAAGGTCTGAAGGTCAGGGTCAAACCTTGGTGAAGGTTGTAGTTTGAAATTCTTCTTTATGAGAATGACAACCACTTGATAAACAGCAACATGTTTTACAAATCATGGTTCGATCGATCATGTATGTTATACCTCCACACTGTGCTCGATGCATGAGTCATATATTGATATATGTCGAACCTTTCTTATGTTGCTATTAACACAAATTATATTCCCTAATTATTGAATTATTGTTTTATCTCCCAGCTCCTAAGGCAGCATTTAGCCTCTGAGGGTTTCTACTGGAGAATCGTGTGATCTGTGATAAACAGTTTACATTAAAGTAAAAAGTAAAGTAATTGAAGTTCAGGATCTTGTAACTGTGAGGTGACAGGTGAGCAGTGTGTCGCCTCCATCATTAGTCAAAGCATTTTATCCTCCACCAGTCATTAAAAAACACCATGAAATAGATAAACAGCTCTTATGTGTTCTGTTCTTATAACTACTGCTCCAGATTAACAACTGAACACCCAATGTTTGTGTTTGTGTTTGTGTTTGTGTAGTGGCGGGAGAGTGTGTCCTGCTTTGCTGCCTCCTTTCACCCTGTCGCCATCTTGGATTTTAAAGAACATAACAGAAGACAGACATCGCAGGTGACTACATCTGAATAACTACTGACCTATAAACTAAATGATACTTATAAAGGAGTATGTGCTGTGGCTCTATCTGTTGCTATCTGATCAATCTGCAACAGACATTTTAGTTTCTTCAACTCACATTTCAGATACTCCTCTACAGCTGTCACACCTCATGTATGAATCTTGTGTTACAGGTTGATTGAGCAGCGTTGGAGGTGCTCAGTTCGTTGTATGAGCTCTGTAGCGAAGAGGAGGAGATCTCTACCCAGTGCCTTCCCAGTGCTTGAGCTCACCCTGCAGCCCATCCAGCGGCATGTATATGAAGCTAACCTCCGAAACAGCAACGCCTGCCATAAGAAGTAAGTTCCAACAGATGATTTCTCCCCACTGCATTGTTTATCATGTAAATTCACAACATTTATCTCATCTGTTTCTTGTCAGGTTCATCGAGTTGAGGGAGCAGGTGATGAAAGGTGGGGGGGATAATGCCATTGCTAGGCACACAAAAAGAAACAAGAAGCTACTGGTCAGGGATCGTCTGCGCCTCCTGCTGGATGATGAAGATTTTCTAGAGCTGTCACCATTCGCGGGTCTGGGTCTGCCTTACGGGGACATCCCATCAGCCGGCTGTCTGACTGGTCAGGAGCCGCTCCACCTCATGATGAACTAAGTGAAACATCCATAGCTTGTGAGCCTTTACATTACATGTGTGTCCAGGTATCGGCAGGATCTGTGGTCTATGGTGTGTGTTCATTGCCAATGATGCCACAGTGAAAGGCGGCACAGCGTATCCAATCACAGTGAAGAAGCAACTAAGAGCGCAAGAAGTGGCGATGCAGAACCGCCTTCCTTGTGTTTACCTGGTCGATTCTGGAGGAGCTTTCCTACCACTACAGGTGAAACACACACACACACACACACACACACACACACACACCTCAGGTTTAATAAGTGTGACTAGTTAATAAGACTAGTAAGGGACTGCTGTTTGAGTTCCTAATTCCCTGTTTGTGTAAACATCCAGTCCGAGATCTTTCCGGATAAGAACCAGGGAGGAAGAGTTTTCTATAATGAAGCCATCATGTCTGCCATGAAGATCCCACAGGTGACAAATCTGCATTAAAGCCTCACCTCTTACAATTTAAACATCCCTCTGTCATATTACAATGTCTCCATGAAAGCAAACTAATGATCCTACAGGTGTCAGTGGTGTGTGGGTCATGCACAGCGGGTGGAGCTTACATCCCCACTATGGCCGAGGAGGCAGTGATGGTGCATCGGATAGGGACGATATTCCTGGGAGGACCGCCTCTTGTCAAGGCCGCCACAGGAGAGGAAGTGACACCAGAGGACCTGGGAGGAGCCAAGCTTCATGCTGAGTAGGTCCATAAATCAAACCAACCCTCACAAGTCTTGGAACAGGATTTCAAAATGAGATTATTACCTTTGAATAATGAGATGAGTCAGTTTGAGTACAAAGTCATCATCGGGTTGATTTATCTTCTGGTTTCAGAGTGAGTGGCTGTGTGGATCATTTTGCTTGGGATGAAAAGGAGGCGTACGATTACACCAGAAGCATAGTTTCCACCCTCAATTTCCAGCTGCCTGAGGAGGAGGAAGAGGATGAGGAGAAGATGAAGAGGAGGAAAACAGAGGAGGACCCACTGTACAGTTCAGAGGATCTTCTGGGTCTCGCTCCACTGAGTTATAACCATAGTCTGGATGTTAAAATGGTACAAAATGCACAAACACACAAAACTGTCACAAATACACTGTCTCACTGAGTCATGGTTCTGCGTTGATAACAGCCGGTGGTTTCTGTGCAGGTCATCAGTCGGCTGACGGACGGGAGCCGCTTCCACGAGTTTAAAGCTCGTTTTGGAAACACTCTGATCACCGGCTTTGCAAAGATTCATGGGTAAAAGACTCACACGTGTGCACACACATTGATTATTTTGTGGTTGTTTGACAAGGTTAAAGGTCGTCACATATTTTCTACTACTCCATAAAAACTCTCCGCATTTAAGGAAATACCAACAGCGATCAAATGTCACATCATCAGCAATGAACACAACCCAATGACCAAAAGCTCATTCACAAAATATGTGTCTATACTATTTGATTATCTGAATTAAAACGATAAAATAAATAAAACATCATATATTGTGTTTTGTAAAGCCAATGTATTTTGCCTGTACACACCTGTACTAAAAAAAGATTTCAAAAAACTTTACTAACTTTACTCTCCAAACTAACATAGCAGATACAGAAGAATGATTCCAGTATAAACCACAGAGTATGATATTGTGTGTATGAAGAGTTGAAATATCGATGTATTGCACAGATCAAGTATGTATCATGTGGGTTTTTTCGGTTCAGCAACCTGGTGGGGATCGTAGCCAACAACGGAGAGCTGTCGTACCAGGCTGCCCTGAAAGGAAGTCATTTTGTTCAGCTATGTGACCAGAGAGACGTCCCCCTCCTCTTCCTCCAGAACACAGCGCCCACAGCAGCTCTAACACTCTCCACGACCCAGGTACTCACGGCCTGTGAAACTCATCTTTATACAGGAAGAAAAGCCAGCGGTCTCTGGAGAGGACAGGAAGTCTTTGTTTTATATCTTTATTTTATTTCCTGTGTTTTTTCTTCTAGGCGGAGATGAACAGTAACCGTCTGAAGGCTCAGGGTTCGATGCTGTCAGCGGTGGCTTGCTCCTCCGTCCCCAAAATCACGGTGGTGATTGGTGGCTGCCACGGCGCTGACAGCTACGCCATGGTGAGTGTCTGAGGAAGCACTTTACCTCTGCAGCACCTTTCAAAACAGCTGGTACAAAGTGCTGCATGAGGACAGATACAAAACAAGAAGACACAAACTAGGAGATAACAAGAAAGATAAGACAATATCATATAAAATCGAAAAAGGGTAAAAAACGAGATAACTTTAACTATTTGAATCTTCTTTCCTTCTCCAGTGTGGACGGGCCTTTGACCCTAATTTCCTGTTCCTGTGGCCAAACGCCAGAGTGTCCATGGCGGCTCCGGGTCATTCTGGTTCTCTGCTTCCTCGCGACAGTGAGCAGGAGGAAGAGCAGAGGAAGAAGCAGGAGGACGACTTGAATCTGCGATTAGAGGAAGAGAGTTCAGCTTTCTTCTCCTCTGGGCGGCTCTGGGACGACGGAGTCATTCTGCCTCAGGACACCAGGAAGGTAAAAGAGTCTGAGAGCTTCACTCCGTCTAAACACGACAGTCATCTATATGATTTCAATCGTTTGATTTCATGTTGTTCCTCTCTTTCCAGGTTCTCAGAGACTGTCTGGACATCATCAGACAGCAGCAGTATCAGCTTTCTACAGAAAAAGTGCAGCAACCACTGCTACGCATGTAGAGGCGTCCGTCCTCCTCACGATATCTGGACACTACAGGCACACGTCCATCACTTTGATTAATTTATTGTTCTTCCTGTTTCCAGTGTGGAAAGAGGATTCACACCGAGCTCTGTGCTGTTTTCAGTATGAGTGGAACTTCAGGTGAAACATGAAGAATAGGTGCTGAATTCCCACATGTGTGTTGGACAGAAAATATCCACACGCTAATTCTCTAGAGTCATATTTTAAGTGACTTATGGATCAAATGCACTTAAAGGTTTGAGGTTGTGAACAGCTGTGGATGTAAAGCTTGACGTTGTGCCTAACTAAAGTCAGGTTCTCACCTCCAGTGACTAATGACTACCTCTCCGGACTCTGACTTGTTCTTTCCACAAAGTCACAAAACTATGAAGGCAGTTTTCTTTACTGTTGATGCTGTGTCAGAATGATAATCATGTGGCCTCTTTAGGGAAAGTAGTTCTCACCGTTTTGATGGTTTCTTTAAATGTTGATTTAAGATCCAACTACAGCTCATTTGTCTGTTTTAGGAGAGATTGTGTTTGTTTTTGATTTAATAGATTATCACCTGACAAATAAATCTGTCCAACGGATTTTTTCTTCATTGCAAGAAATTGTGTTTTGTAATTATAAGTGTAAAATAATCACAGTTTTTTTATTTGTATAGAAGACAATGAAACGTGTAAATACATTTTAAAATCTCAAAGCTGGTGTTTGTGTTTGATTGTTGCTCTTACTTTAGGATGAGATCCCCACAAATATGACAAGTGACATATTGATTTATGAATTTAAACATTTTCACTGCAGTAAGTTTGAATATTTGTGGTTTTATTTTTGTAAAACAAAAGCAGAGTAATATACTTTTACATTGAAGCTACCAAAAAAACAGAAAAATGTTTTTATTACACAGTTTTTATTATTCCCACAAAACAATGAATGCTGAATTAATTCACTTTCTTGGCCACAAGGGGGCAGAGTGACATTTGTTTCTCAGTTGAACCGTTCATGACCTTTGGCTTAGATTTTTAAAAACTGTTTATCAACAAGTAAGTAACAGCCTCTTTGAAAAATAAGTTTTCTTTTTAGATTTATAGATTTCCTATTTAATAAGTGAACTGTTTATTGATCACTTTAAATTGAATCTGTTCATATGGATCAGGTTTTAACTCTTGTTAAAGATTCTTCATGTTAAGCATCTTTCCTGTCGATGTAAAGTTTATTGTTCTAGTGCGGAGGGAAACAAACAACATTATTACACAAATACACTTTTTCAAGCAATATCATTTCCAATGATAAATGATTGTTATAATATAATTGAATTTATATAAAAGAAAAAAAAAGATTATAAAATATCTGTTGCAGAAACTTGTTGTATATATTTAATAGTAGCTCTTGCTTTACAAAGATAATTTCATAAATCTGCACATTTTAACTATGAAATATAAGAATATAAAAATGGTCTTTAACTGTATTTTTACATTACAATCAGCAGATTAACTCAACAATAGGCTTTAGTGTAAATAACATTAACAACATGCTGTTTATATAAATGTTCCAGAAAATTCCAGAAATTGATAATAATGATAACTTTCATTAAACTTTCTTATATTTCAGTAAGTGAGTAAATTGATAAAAACCATGATCTCTTCATTTTTAGACATTTTACTCCGGCATCGGCTTTGGTAGAAAGATAATACATCGATGAAAGATTTCCGAGTGAATTTCATTATGTGTCTTCTTCAGATGAGGATGAGGAGGAGGATGAGAGCGGAGGTCCAGGTCTGTACATCCCGTGCAGAGTCACAGGGATCATGATGTCCACCTCCGCCCTCGCCAGCTCAGTCAGATTCATGGCGTCAAGCACCAACAGCAAACCTGGTCTCTCGGCACCGGGCTTCACCACGATGCTCAGCAGCACACCTGCACACACACGTGTTTAGACACACAGGATTTTATTGAGCTTTTTGTGTGTGTGTGTGTGTGTATGTGTGTGTGTCTTACCGTCGTCCTCCTGTGTGGCTCCAGGTGTTTGTACAAACAGTGGCTCTGACGGGTAACAGTCTTCCTCCTGCCAAAGCCACGTCTCTTTGGTCTGAACGTTCAGTTTGATGATCTGCAACAGATGAACAATAACACCTGCAGTTTTAATCAGCACAACACACACACACACACACAAACACACACACACACACACACACACACACAGGGCCTGATATGTGCCTTCTCCATCTCTTACCCTGTCAGGGATGAAGTGGTTGAGCCCCAGTCCGTAGGCGAAGGAATATTTCTTCCCCCGACACAGAGAGTAGTTAATCTGTGGAAACTCAAAGCCTGAGAGACACTGACACAGTCAAAACAAGAACATCCAGGTAAGAACATGTGTGTGCGTGTGTGTGTGCGTGTGTGTGTGTGTGTGTGTGTGTGTGTGTGTGTGTGTGTGTGTGTGTGTGTGTCTCTCACCTAGTCTTGGTACAGAAAACAGAACTTCAGGTTCGAGCCAGATGGTTCCATCGCTGTTAAGAACAGCAGTAGCTGTGGTGTAGGACAGAGACACCAGATTCTTCCCTTGCTCCTCCTGAACACACACACACACACACACACATATATGAATACACACTTCTATATGTGGAGTGTGAGAAAGTTGTGGTGAAGCTGTGGAACGCTGTGACAGAAATGCGGAGTCTCACAAATTGCTGCGGTCACACATGGGATCCATTTATAAAGATGCTGATTTTCTAGTTATTCTTAAACAATTTTATGATCCTCTGATGGGACGAGTTGTGTGTGTGTGTGTGTGTGTGTGTGTGTGTGTGTGTACTCACTGTGTGTAAATCCAGTGGCAGCACATATCGTCTGATCTCGGGCTGAGGAGCTTTCATCGCTGCTTTCTTCACCTCCTCCCACTCCTGCCTCAGGTTGGCCAGGTACAGGTAGTCATACACAAAGTCATAACTGCACAGAGAATGGGAGGGTTACAATGACTACACACACACACACACACACAGACACACACAGGGTCGGACTCACCCTTTCCACGTGCAGAGGTCCACCACGATGAAGCCCTCGTCCTCGTAGGCGTTGATGTGGTGGAAGATGTTGAAAGCAGATGTTCTGAACTCGTGGCTGCTCATGTGACCTGCTGGGTCTCTGGTGGCCAGGTGGAACCAGGTCTACAGACACATGGACCCGTGTGAACATACATGTGAGGTCACGTGTAGCATGCACTTCTCTTCAGACACCAGAGGAGGGTTAACACTTTTTAAATGAACGTCCAGATTGACACACAGATTCAAAGAAGATGACAACATTTGTAAAATGAGTAAAAAAGTTTTTACTGAGTCTAAACATTAAAACCATGCTGCTGCTACTTCCATCTTTAATTGACCTACAGCTGTGGACAGATTGTAAGACAATGAGCGTCAGGACACAGAGACATTTTATTTTGTTTATGTTTGTGGTACTTAAGTGTATTTGTCTCTTTTGCTGTCATTCTTGTCTATTGTTGGTCATTTTGTGTCTGTTTGCAGTCACTTTGTGTTTCTCTATAGTCACTTTGTGTCTCTTTGCTGTCATTCTAGTCTCTTTGTGGTCATTTTGTGTCTTGGCTGTCATTCTAGTATCTTTGTGGTCATTTTGTCTTTCTCTATTGTCATTTTGTGTCTCTTTGTTGTCACTTTGTATTTCTTTATGGTCACTTTGTGTCTCCGATTTCATTCGGGGCATTGCCCCCCCTCTGTGCCGGCCCCTGCCTACCCCCATGCTCTCGTTGGACTCGAAGCAGTCCATGTACGAGGCTCCTCTGATGCTCCAAGCCGACAGGAACTTGAGCAGGTTGATTTTCACCGGCTGCTCCACAAACACAAAGTAGTTGTCCGTCAAACCGAAGCTGCAGATCCACAACCACACGGACAGAAGAAGAAGAACACGTGTCTTATTAATGTAGAGTGAGAGGGAGGCTGTTTATCTGTGAGTTGATGATGATGGACGACAGGTACCTGTGAAAGTAAGAGGGCTTCAACCTCTCGCTGCTGGGCAGTTGAACCACCACCTCTGATCTCTCTATGGGATCTGACTTGTCTGGAAACACAGAGTCAGTGAGAAGGAATCGTTAATAAAGTTAATTACAGTCGACTGTTTCTTCTTCACTCAACAAAATGGGTCCATTTAGTTTCAGGAGCTTTTGAAGGTATCATACATTATTAATATATCGCTTATGGGATTCTCCCTTTCTTATTCAATTCAATTTTCTTTGTTCATTCTAACCCTTTGTCCTCTTTTCTTTCTTTCTTTCTTTGTGTCCCTTTTCTGTTGCTCTCTCTTTTTCTGTCTCTATCTTTTCACTATTCATCAATGAAACGTCCTTTTTGTTACTTAATGTTGATTCACTAATAAAAGACAAAAGACTAAAGAAAATCATTTCCATCTCCTCCTGTGACCTAAGTCTCTCGTTCCCTCACCGCTCTGAGCAGGCGGGATCTTCACGATGTTATAAGCCAGACTCATGTTCTTGCCAAAGCAGTTCCCCATGTTGTAGATGGATCCGTCGGAGTCGGTGTGGGGGTGCGCTGTGACTCCGTTCACCGACAGGTACTTACACAGGTCCACCTGATGGAGACACAACACAGGGGATGAAGGGGAATAGAATCCGACTGTCGGAGGGGCCCTGACATGAGTTCAACAAAAACTGTTAAATCACAGCATATTTTCCAATTCTATACATAATACAAAATCTGTACATAACAATAAATAATATGTCATATATACATGTGTAAGAAATATTCAAATTAAATTAAATTATCTTTTTTTTTATTTCAACATTCTTTTCTTTTATCGTTCTTTTAATAGTAATTTAACAGTTAAGAACAATCCTTTTATACAATATTTTCTTTTTTTTAGCTGCTATTTGTTTTACATTTTTCATGTAACAAACATTGAGCTGCATTTTATTCTGAAAAATAAATAAGAATAAGAACAACAAGAACAAGAACAATCAAAGGGGGAAAATGACAAAAGTAGAAAAGAAAAAGGTGCAGAAATAGAAAATCATTACGATATTTGGGAAATTAAAAAAGTAGCCCGTCAGCTCTCACCTTCTTCAGCGTCTCCAGCGAATCAGGGTCGACCTTGGTGATGAAGTTTGACTCTGTGACGGCGTAGAAGTCTTCACCGATTGGATAAACGTTCACCATACAGTTATCAGTCACTTCAATGCCTCTGAAGTAAGTGAAGAATCTGAACAGAAGATGGTCTATGAGCAAATCAGTGTAAAAATAACACTGTGAGCAAACTGGACATTATTATACAGTGTGAACATTACAGCATAGGCAGAATACAAAACTTAAATATATATATTTATATATATATACTACAATTATACTGTTCATAGGCACAGAGACAGGATGTGATCTGCACAACACCATCACCACTCATCAATAAACACGTTACATCTTGTTAGTGGCTTCAGGGTGGACCCTCCTCCTGGTAGTGTTACCTGGAGAAGATGTTCTTACAGGGGTCGGGATACGCTGCTGTACCGAACTCTGTGATGACCACTCTGTTTTCAGCCATGGCACGAACGTACGCGTCTGTCCTGAGGAACCTGAGCACAAACAGAGAACTGCTGCATCAGGCATCTCTTCTGTGCAGACATGTTATTTCACAGATTGTGAAACGTCTTGGCTCCAAGAGGATCTGCGTCTGATTATCGTTTTTGTCTCTTCTAGCAATATTCCAGGTTTCAGGAATCAAGAGTCAGCGACTTTCCTCGGCTGCACTCATCTGCATACCTCTCTGCAACCACAGTGAATCAGAAAATCTGCAACTGGGTTTGGATCTGCATGAGGACTATAAAAGTCATAATAGGACCCATGTGACAGATGTTTTGTTAATCAAATGAGAAGAAGAGAGATAGTGAAAATGTGCATTTATCCCTTAAGAAAACCTGGACCCACGTCTTTATCCAGCTCCATACTTAACAAACAACTTTTACGAGAAAGAAACATGCTTAAAGGTGCTTTAATGTGCTCTTATTTTGAAAGGTACTGTAGTCTTACTTCCTGTAGTAGGTCACCTGTCCGCCCTTAAGGTCAAACTTGTGCATCATGGCCTGTCCGTCAAACAGGTGGTTGAAAGGTTCCGCCCCGATCTCGAAAAGACCCGGACCCATTCGGAGGAGACTGCCCCCAAGCCATGATGGTATCACACCTGCACACACACACACACACACACACACACACACACACACACACACACACACACACACACACACACACACACACACACACACATTTTGTTCAATTAGGCAAAGAATGTGAACAAACAAACAAACGATTATATTATTATTATTTTTTGTTTTATTATTTCAAGTGTTGATGTACAGTATGTCTTTGGCTGTGTGTGTGGCTGCTGTATGTATGTATGAGCATGCTTGTTCGTGTGTGTGTTTGTTAGTGTGTGTGTGAGTGTGTATGTATGTGTGTGTGTACCAGTGATCTTTGCAGGTATTGGCTCATTCAGCTCCTCCACCGTCTCAAAGATCTTCTTGTAGCCTGCAGCAGGATGCTCCACTCTGCAGAGGAAAACAGAAACAGAGCAGAGACAGAGAAACTTGTTTTTAAGACACAGTTAAGTCAGTGGATCTTTGAATTTGATGTGTGCATGAACCGATCGGTGCAGATAAATGCTCAGCTGAGACGGAAAGTTCGTTCTTTACCTTGAAGACAACACAAGATTTTGATTACATCACAGGTAACTTTGTTATGATGTAATTGGAGCTGTGGTCATTTAAGTTGTGGTTCGTCTACTTTATTGGTTTAAGTAGTGATTCCTGAAACAATGAGCATATCTACTCAACAGCCGATTCAATGTTGTTGTAAAATGCTAAATACTTGTCTGCAGGATTTTGGAAATCAGTTTTAGTTCAGTCGATTATACAAAACTCCCACAAAACGAAAACAGCTGAAACTCTTTCTCACTGCTGCATTTAAAAATAATTTTCTCTAGAGTTTTGTTCCATAACTCAGAGTTTAGTTCGGTTTCTCGTTGCTTTGCAGAGAAGAGATGAAGCAGAGGAATCCCTGCACGTCTCTGAATCTCTGAATCTCTGTGTCTCGCAGCAAAAACACAACTGGAAGCTGCTTCCCTCTTACTTCATCCTCTTGGAAACAAAGACATGAGAATCTTGCAAAGCTGTTTTTAAAACCGGACGCAGGTTTGGAGAGAAGCAAAGGGAAGGTTTGACTCACCGCCCGGCCATGGTGCTGCTTGCTCCTCACTCTCAGGAGAAACTCTGGTTTGCATTTAAACCAGCCACAGATGTCCTGCGGTGAGAGATGGAAACTGAGCCCCCTGCTCTCTTTCTCCTCCCATCCATCCATATCCTCCTCCCCTTTTCCATCCTTTCTCGCTCCCTCTCCTTGGTTCACTCCTTTCATGCCCTTTGCTCCCTCTTCCCCCCCCCTCCCCTCCTCTCCTTCCCCCTCCTCCTCCAGAACAGGCCAGCTTTGTCTCTCCTCCTTTCAGTCGTCTGGCCCTCGGCCTCATGCAGAATGTTCTCCGGGCCCCGGAACAACATCTTTGTAAACCTGGGAACACGAACGCCCGGCGACCTGCCAGCAATGTGGGTCAAACCAATAAAGTTGGCCTTTAAAAGCGAAGTGCTGGTGCTGCTGTTTGAGCGGCGACGTCCGTGTAGAAGGAATCCTATCTAATTAGTTCCAGACCACTTCTAGAAACACTTCAACTATTTTAATTGGCTGCGTCTGGAGGGAGCTGCAGGGGAAAGGGGGGGGGAGAGGCCTCTGTCATTTTGATGGATGAAGGCTGGATGCTGAATGGAAGGATGACAGCGTGACTTTAAAACAAATGATTTCATCAGTACGTTAAAAAGAGACGTGATCTGTCATCTAATGTCATTCCATGTTGTTCAGATCAGGTTGAAAACAAGTGCAGCAGAAATGAAATGTTAAGTTCATCCCAGAAACCCTAAACTTGCACTTCATGCTTCTATATTGTAAACAAGTCTTGATGTGTAATGTCACATAAATTTGACATTTAGAAACTTCAACCCATGTTGGTGAGGGTTTACTAAAGTTCTCTATAAAGTCTTTTTTTAGCTTTATTGTTGAGGTTTGGGATTATAAGCAGAAAAATATTTCTGTTGATTAATATCTGCGATACAACATTCAAGTGTAGTTGTTACAGGGACGAGCAAATATGTTTATTATACCACATGAAAAGAGGACAAAGTCGTTAAATAGAAACAGGTTTATTTCCAAAGACTTTGCATAGTAAACAATGAGGAAGAGTAAAACATACGAATCCTCTGTAAAAGGTCTTCATCAAAAACACTGACGAGTGTGTACATGGTTACATCTGAGGTAAAGACAAACACGTACCAGGGTCGTACAAATACTTCATATAGAGTAAGAGAAATAAAAACTAAACCTTTTGAGTCTTTTCCTCAGACACTTGACGAATTAAAACCCAATCGACATCAGCTCCGCTCATTATGAGCAGCACATACAGCTCAAGGCCGTCTTTAAGGAGTCTATCAGCCATTAAATATGTATAAATTAACCGTTCTGATGATTGACATTAGCTCACTGGTCATTTCACAACACAAACCCAGTGCAAAACATCGCTCTGTCCAATAAACAGAATCCGGGACGTACTCCAGACCAGACACGGAAATACTAAACAAAATGAGCGAGGGGGAGAGAGATGTAAAAATAATCAAGAATGGGAGAATTTGAAAATCTAAAAAAATCCCTTTTGTGGTACAACTTTAAAATTCTATAATTGCTAAAAACATACAAGGACATTAAAGTAAGAATAGAAAAACTAAACCGTAGGAAGCGAAAGATAAGAGCGACAAATCAAATCTGAGAGAAAAAACGATGTTAAGAGTCTAACAAGCATTTCAGATAAAACTTGAGGATCTATGTTTGGTGTAAATACGACAAAAATACACTTCATACGTTAGCGCTGGTCACAATGACATCATCATATAAATTAATCTATAGTCTAGGTTTTCCCACGTGTACCAGTGATCCCAGACTTGTATATTTTTCCCAAAATGTACACTGATCACAGAAACACTGAACACACACATACTGAACACTGAACACACACACACATATACTGAGGACACCCACACACTGAACACACACGCACACACCTTTGTAGATTCTCCTCCAGCCACATAGCTGAGACCCAACAACACTAACGGAGTTCCAATGTAACGACAGACAGTTAACGGCTGCTCAGAGGAGGGGGGGGGGGGGGGGTCTCCATCGTCTCTCAGCAGTTCAGCTTCAGTTCAGTTCTCGTGCAGCTCAACCGTCGTGTTGACCGTCACCTTCCTACGCTGCTGACTCCTGGTAAAATTTAGTTCCGGATGCTGAAAGGTTTGGTTTTCTTGATGTTGAGCAGGGCAGGTTTCATCTTTGGCTTGTTGTCGGCCTTGTTCTCGCGGCCGGAGGCGGGGCACCGGTGACTGTAGATGTCTGGGTACTGCTTCTGGAACTAAGAGGAAACACAACTCATGTTCAAGAGAATAACATGAGGACTTATCTGTGTCTGAATCGACACTTCAAGGAGGTTTTTTCTTGTACCTGCTTCAGTTTCTTGCGTCTGTCCTTCTCACTGATGTTCTGGTCCGTCAGCAGGATCTCCAGTAAGTCCTCCATGGCCTTCCGGGACGACGCCTGCTTCTGCTGCTCGAACTCGGCTCCGCTGATCTGACGGCAGAACGCGAACACAGGCACCGGGATGCTGACCACATCGCTGCTGTCCACATTAAAGCCAGTGTCGATGGGGACCTGGGGTCAGTGAAAAGAATCTTCATCATCATCATCAGAGTTGAAAATAAAGTTTTAACCTGAACTGAAGATTTGCTCAAAGATGTTTCAGAATATTTCACAAAGGCCCAGCTAGATAAACCAACTTCAGATCAGACTGTGGTGTTTGTTCTGGTCTCTGATTACCATGCAAGTGTTGTGTTTGTTTATTATAGAGTCAGTATCATGTGTTTTTTGTCCATATGAACGCAGGATGACTTGATGAGTTTTACCTGGGCTGTGCGGAGGTACTGCACGTGGTCACTGATGGCGCCGAGCAGGTAGTCGGGGACAGACAGGATGCTCTGTTGATGGTCCATTAGAAACGAAACCAGTCTGGTGGCCAACAGTTCGTCCAAATCACACTCCTCAGCGCTGCCCAGCACACAGCCGGAAAACGTGTGAACCATCTGAGGCACAGAGAGAGAGAGAGAGAGAGAGAGAGAGAGAGAGAGAGAGAGAGAGAGAGAGAGAGAGAGAGAGAGAGAGAGAGAGAGAGAGAGAGAGAGAGAGAGAGAGAGAGAGAGAGAGAGAGAGAGAGAGAGACAGACAGACAGAGACCGACAGGGGAGAGAGAGAGAGAGAGAGAGAGAGAGAGAGAGAGAGAAAGACAGACAGACAGAGAGAGGGAGAGAGAGAGAGAGAAGGAGATAGAGAGAGAGAGAGAGAGAGAGAGAGAGAGAGAGAGAGAGAGAGAGAGAGAGAGAGAGAGAGAGAGAGAGAAAGACAGACAGACAGAGACCGACAGGGGGAGAGAGAGAGAGAGAGACAGACAGAGAGGGGGAGAGAGAGAGAGAGAGAGACCAACAGGGAGAGAGAGAGAGAGAGAGAGAGAGAGAGAGAGAGAGAGACCAACAGGGGGAGAGAGAGAGAGAGAGAGAGAGAGAGAGAGAGAGAGAGAGAGAGAGAGAGAGAGAGAGAGAGAGACCAGCAGGGGGAGAGAGAGAGAGGTGGGTAGTTAAAGACAAAGGCGGTTCAGCCACAAAGACACGATCCGGGAATAAGACGTCACGGATCTCCGGGAGGAAAACAAACATTACAAGAGAACAAACACACGCAGGTGCTTTGTCTCTTAGTCCAACAACGGTCTAGTTACTCACCAGTGTCCGGGTGCCGATGGCCGGGTGGAGGCGCGGCATGTCCACGTTCTGGCTGATGCGCGACATCATCCTCATGAGGAGCTGCAACTTCCTGCGGGAGGTGGGGGGGAGGAGGAGGGTGCAGAGCTGCAGGGCCTCGATGGCCACGCGCTCACAGTGAGACTGGAGAAGGCCTACACACAGACACACACACACACACACACAGAGTAATGATCACACAAGCAGGTTGAGCTCTACACTTTAAACTGTGATGAATCAAAAGGCAGTGGACTCACTCTTCTACATTCATCCATCACTGCTACACCACACTAACGATGGATGAATGTGTTGATGGATTAATGATGAGATTAACTATCTACAGCTATAAGGTAAATGAGTCAGGTTGGATTTATAAACATTGTCTGTATTTTAATATGTCATTAAAAGGTCTAGATAGATTTTAACATACTAAAAATATTTTGGGAGTCATTTTGAAAATACTGAACACACACTGTCCAAAGTAAACGTCTTTCTCTTATTCCTTTATTCCCTCTGTGTTTCCTTAAACTTCTGAAATGTGAAACAACACAGGCGACCATCAAGTGAAATCAAGTCACATCTTCATCCTCTGGTTCTACGTTAAACCTCAGGAAGTCCACCAGTGCTGGTTAGATGTTTAGTGGAGTTAGTGTGATTAGACATCGACAGACATGCAGACAGACAGGTAGAGGGGAGAGTGTCTTACTGTGCTCGGGTTTGGGTTGCGGGGGATGGGAGCTGCTGGCGGGCACACAGACAGGACGTTTGAACAGTGAAACAGGTCGAGGCGGCTTGGACACGTCCAGAGAGCTGAGGCAGCGCCGGACGGCAGCGGGGGCAGGAGGCATCCAGAGATTAGAGGTACTGGAGGCGGGTCTGGGCCCGCCGGGTCTGGGCCCGCCCAGTCCTGCAGTAGCATGAGCCTCTTGTGCTCGGCCCACAGCAGTTGAAGAGAGGGAGGAGAAAGGATCGAAAGAACAGGAGGAAGGATGTAGGGAGGATGAGGAGGGATGACAGGAGGATGAGGAGGGATGAAAGGAGGATAAGGAAGGGCGTGAAGCTGCGGAGAAGTGCTGCAGGTCTGAAGGAGCGTTTACATTGAGGCAGCTGGCGGCTCGGCCCTGCCACTTGGTCTCCTTGTCCTCCTCCTCCCTGGTTTCTATAACAATATCTAGACAGCTGCCTACGCTGCGCGGCCGCAGGGGATTCAGCCTCTGAGCGACTGACAGTCTGTTCCTTCCTCTAACTCCTGCAGCAGGTTCGCGTGCGACAGGGGTTGCTTTGGTCACGGGTGTAAAGTCACTCTGGGGCGACGCGATGGCCGAGCTGTCACTGTGGCTCCTGCTGAGGCTGCAGGACGCCAGGCTTTCATTGGACAGGAACAGCTGTTGCCGGGTGAGAGGGGCGGAGTCACTGAGGATGGTTTCCAGCGAGCCGCTCCTGGTTTGAGGTCTCGTGGAAACGAATGTACTCAGGCTCGTGCAGCTGCCTCCAAACTGAGGGTTGCCAGCGCCGCTGCCCTTTAGCGCCGCCATCCGCGACTGAAGCTTCCCGCCGAGCACGTCCGTCATGGGCGACTCGCCCTCGTCACACGTGCCCTGTCGGAGAAGTGACAGGAGGAGACACTCGGTGGAGCGAAACGATGCCTTGGCTGGAGGCGGTACCGAAGGGAGGTCAGACTTCTTGCGTTTCCCGCGTTGGTACGTAGGGGGTGCTGTGACGTACCCACAGAACACTGAGAGCGGATGCAGGTGGATAAGCAGAAGAAGAGAAGGCGGAGCGGAGCAGGCAGGGTCAGTGTGAGCAGACAGTGAGGAGGAGGGAGAGAGTTTAGTTAGTTTAAACTTTCACTGCACATCAGCTGGTCACGGACAACAAGCACACACCGAAACACAGAGCGAGCAGAGCCGCTCACGTCACTGTTAGGTGACGACAACCACACCCTCTGTTAGGGGTCAAACAGGCACCGTTAGAGGTCAAAACTGGAAACCACGTGACCGATTCAGAATGTCATCGCAACTGACAGGATCCTGAAAACCGTGTCACGTTTCTGCATCGTTTCCCTTCACCACGACACCAAGGGAATCCAGTGAGCAAGATGGTTATACTGGTTAGGAGTAACAGGAAGTGGTCCACCTACCCAGGACGTTGATAAACAGTTCGTACAGTTCGTATGTGAGCAGCGGCTGCGGGAGGCTGTAGAAGTAATCGGACACTGTTTTGAAGACGTCCCTCTCGAAGCCGGGGTAGGACGGCTGTGCGCTGTCGTACTTTGGCCCTGGAAGAAAAGGAGGCATCAAGTAAAAACAATAAAAACACAATTTGTGATTTGTCCTGGGTAGTTTGTCGTTACTCACAGTTGGCCAAGCTCTTCATGGCAGACAAGACCCAGTGTGGAAGGTCATCTGGAGAAGTAGCGGAGAGATTAGTTACAGTATATTGTCCTTTTTTAACTTTTTTAACACAGTTTTTTAACTGTACATTAAACAGGACACGGTTAAGAGAATTTAAATATGATCACTGTAGTCTGTGGTCATTTTTATGCTTGATTCTGACGTAAACTTTTTTGAAGGAACCTACCGGTCTTGTCGTCCAGTGTGACGACTCCGTGCTTGTTGACTTTGGTCATATTGTGGATGATGTTGTGGGGGTTTATAGAACGCTGGTTTAAAACCTCCTCAAGAGACGCAAGTCCCAGAATCCTCTGCAGGCTGAACACAAACATTTGTTACACAAGAAAATCCAACATCTTGTTCTCGTGTGTTATGTATGAGGATTGTTGTCTTTGGTTATTCTACGGGTTGAAATGTGACTTTGTGATTTAAATGTCTTGTATGAAACAAAAAGGCATTGTGCTCATTGTGTGAGTTTGTACTGGGTTAGGGTGATGTCTCTCCAGATGTCCTGTTCGTCCTCCACTGTCAGCTCTCGTCTATGCAGCTGCTGGTCTGGATGATTCTCTTCCCCTGTCTGGAGAGCAGGATCCACATTTTCCTAGAGGAATAAAAAGAAACGACCCACAGTTAGTGGATACGTTCAGTTTTTCACATTGATAACTGCCACTCCAAACAGGCTTGTTTTCCAGCTCACCTGTGTCTCCTTCTCGTGCTTCTTTAAACTCCTGAACCTGAAGAAACCGTCCTTGTCCCTGAGTGAAGGTCTTTTCCTTATGGAGCTGGAGGTTGGAGCCGGGCGGGGAATCGGCTTTAGAGGAGAGGTGGAGGGGAATCTGGGAAAAGGGGGGGGAATGGACAGTGTCATTTTCTACTTAATGGACCATGATAAACTTCTCTGTCTCTTCTAAACCCACGTGTAGGAAATCCACTGTGCCTACCTGTACAGCGAGCCGCTGTCCTCCAGGTCCTCGGTGCCCCAGCGACCCTTCACGTCCTCGATCACGTGGTTCTTCAGGAACTTCTTCAGGAGCTGCACCGTCTGTTGCCTGGTGACGTCTGGGCCAAAATTGCTGTTGCTACGGAGCAGCTGGTGCAGCCAGTCCACGGCGGCGGAGGCGGTGAAGCAGGAGGCGTGGTGCCGAAAGTTCTGCCGGTGCTTCTTGAGGGGCATGCCAGACCGAAACAGGCGGGTGACTTCATTCCACTGAAAGACGACAGGGACAGAGTTTAGTGTAATGTCTTCATGTCCGACTGATCTGATGATGTCACGCGATTCAGTTTAATGTGATGGGCCAGTCGGTTGAATTAATGCAGTTTGGTTGAGATTAACAATCCTCTTTGGTACAGAAACAAGGGAATGATGTCTTTGTTCTAAATCAAGATAAACAACAGAGAGCTTACATAATAAATAACTGGTCCTAAACAGTCCAAACTCCAACTACACTGTATTATAAACTGTTTCTAGTTGTGGCCTCAAACTTAAACACTTTCAAAATAGAGTTGCTCTTTATGGCAGAGAGTTTTCACCATTCAACACAACCTCCCGTCTTTAACTTGAAACGTGGCTGAGGTTGTGGAAGGAATTCCTCGGATGTTTGTTTTGACAGAATGTTGACTAGCAACAATTTTGAAAAAGTGATTCAACATCAATTATAGAGGAAAGCACGTATGATTGATTTTAGGTCTGAAGACGATGTCCTCAGTTGTCAAATAAATAAAAAATAAATCAGTTTAAAAATTAATTTTCTCTTTTGAGACCCAAATCTGCAGATGTTGGACTTTTTTTTAACAACAATTTACACTTTAAAAAAACAATGAAAAAACAAATAGCTTTTCTATCCGACTAATAGTTTTCTTGTACTTATTGTTCAATGGCTCCGGTTAATAGAAATGTCAGATGTAAATTACCTCCTTTATACTTTATAAATGTGCACTTTTCATTGACCTGCTACCTGACATTTTACAGATTGAATGGATCAAATTAAATCTACAATAAAACATGTATTTAGCCACAAATCACATTTGACTCTTATCTTTCAGTATCTGAGGGTTTATCACTACAGTAAGTGGCCATTGACACAATGCTGATTCAGTTTTTAAATAATAAAACATCTCAGTTTGTCACAATGAGTTCAGTTTGTGACCGAATGTATAAAAACAACAAGACGTGTCAAAACGGCCTAGATCCAAAAAACAGGGTTGAAACGTCAGAAGCGCTTTTAATTTGAAAGTTTAACAAAAAGTCGTAAATAAACGCGCACCACGACATGCGCCTGAGTTAAATGACAGAAATAATAACAATTAAAAATACACAAATGTTTGTGTTGCTGCAGAAGCCTCGCGATGAAGAGTGAGACGCGTTTAAAGGCGTTAAGGCTCCACACACATTCACTAGCCGTTAGCTAGCTGTGGCTCGTACTGGCAAAGCTATTATGGTTTTTTGAAAACTCACCAGTTTGGTGGCTCGGTACGGTCCAGGGGTGATCACGTGAGAATTCATATTCTATCACACGAGACGGAGATGAGGTTCAGACTTCACGCGAGGAGCGAACCGGAGAAAACGTCCATAACTCGGGAGAAGCTGCGGATCAGAGTCTGACACGGACCCGAGCTGGAGACTGAGTCCTGTTCAAAATCACGAGCCGCCAGATCCAAGCAGCTCATTGGACGAGGGGCGGGTCACATGGGCGGCCCGGAACGGAAGTGGGCTGGAGCATGAAAACAAATCCAGGCTCCATCAAAGTTTTTTTATTTATTTTTAAATTGAAAACACTCGTTACAGATACAAACATTAAGTAAAATACAGTAAATAACTTAAGTATAATTAATAATAAAATAAATAACTGATTTGTATTATTCAATGAGCAATAAATAAATCCAGTAAAGAAAAGAAGAGATTTATTCAGTAATATTTACATCTGTGAGTAAAAGGCTTACAAAATACAATCAGATTATTCATTAATACTTTAACCAAACTTCTTTTAAAGGATAAATCTGACAGTAAACCCTTTCCCCAGTCGCAATGATCCTCTCACAGAAAGTTTTCATTATAGTTAAATCTTTTATGTAGGAACTCTGGGTTCTATTATTGTTATTCAAAATGTTTTCATGTTTTAGGTAGGATTGGATAAGATAAGTAACGTTTCCTCGGGCACAGGAGATTATTTTTGTTAAACAAGACTCTGTAATATAAAATATTTTCAGCTTCATTCATAAAGGAAAGGTGGGTTTACCAGGACATTTTGATAAAATACCGATTCAAACTTTCAAATCAAGTCTATTGGGAAATATAATGTAATAAGGAGCCCCTGACGTCCCAAAAGATGATGTTTTCGTTTAAATGGTTGCTGTGCTCCAGTTTCCCTGAAGGATGCATCTGGAGCACAATTGGGGATTGATTCCATTCACTGACACATTGAATGCACATTAGCACTTCTTAACTGGCAAAGAGTTTGAGTTAAGGGGGAGACAAAAGACAGTAGAGGATAGAGACATTTTCAAAGAGGGTGTCTCTGAGGGGGGTGGGGTCGACTCTGGCCAGTGTTATAGACATGCTAATGTCTGCAGGCAGGAAAACAACAGCTGTAAATCTCTCTCTGCAGCGGTTGAAGCATTTGAGCGTGAACTCAATTTCACTTTCTGGAGTATGGACATCTAGAAACCATCGAATAGTAAAGTATGACAATATGAATAGTGCATAAATAATGAAATCTGTTTACATATTATAGATTTTTCTTCAGTGTACAGTAACTCAATTCAACATTCACAGACAATCCTGAAAACCTTGTTAAATAAATTAAGATTAAGATTAAAATTAAGATACATTTATTTATCCCAAACACATACACAGACATGCACAGGCACACTCATGCAATTGAAAAGTCATTTAACCTCTGCTTTTAACCCATCTGGTGCAGGACACACAGAGCAGTGAGCAGCCGTGTTAGCTGCAATTATGAATACATATCATTGTATTTGTGCATATATGGAAAACATGGTGGTTGTGGTTTAATTCATTTAGTTATTATTTCAATTTAGCTACTGTATAAAAGAGCTTGTCAGTCTTTAAACAAGAAACAACTGTTAAGTTGATATGTGTTATTCTGAGAACAGCTGATCAATTAATAATACAGTTTGACTTATGATATATTCAACTTTGTTATTTGAATTAACACAGCACCATACAGCATGTTGGTTTTAAATCATGATACAATTTTAATCTGATTTGTTTGTTCAACATCTGCATAATAAATCATGATTTATTTCAGAGGTTTCTGCACCACATCAATTTCAAAATCCTCAAAACCGATTGACCTGAAATATTAAAAATTGTTATACGAAGCGTGAATACAAAACAACTGATTTATACATCGATCAGATGCTGCACGTTGTGGACCAGACGCTTTTCTTAGACATTTAAACCCGAGAGCAATGCTGCCCCCAGCTGGTCATCATGAGAATCTTCTATTTGTAAAGTCACTTTTTGAATACATGTGAAATATCCCTGTGCAGTCATGAAAAGTACTGTCACTCAGGTACTATTTGTTGTTCTGAGTATATAAGAGCGTTATTTTCATAAAACAAAATTAACATTTTAACAATAATATCAAAACAAAGAAATGATTGATTTAATATAATGAGTATTTCAGTGATCCAAGGGGAATTCTACATGAATTGAATCCAGGACTCTCAAATGGTGGACCACAGACCCTGTCACACTCTCTTTTACAAGCATCATTTTGTTAATTTTAGTCAATACAGGTTTGTATCGAAGTGTCACAATGTGGATTTGCTATTGAACTAAATTCCAGTGCACTATATAATGTAAGTTTATATATGTATGAGTGATGATTTATACTATAAAATGTTGCCGTGACCCGGATTCGAACCGGGGTTGCTGCGGCCACAACGCAGAGTACTAACCTCTATACGATCACGGCGAACTATCACTGGGGACGAACGACCACTGATTCTACGAAATAATATTCAAATTATTTGTGGCATTGTTGTTCCATAATAATGTAGTATTACCTGAAGCCAGACATGATATAAATACAACAAAGATCGTGTACAGTTTTATCACTGATACGAAACACGTGTATTAGTTTCTAACACAGAGGAAAAACGTAAAACCAAGCTATTTTATAAGTATTTAATTTGATTTTAAGTAGTGATGTTCTACTTCCTGTTCTTACTCGTCACTTTCGGCGTTGGTGAAAAATTATTCAAAAAATAAGTGGGCGGATTAAATGAGTCCTTTGTTTTTAGTTGTGCTCGAGAAAAGAAGCAAACATCCGAGACGCACATCTTCGTTTTTGTGGATCTCAGAACAAGTGGGCGTGGTTTGTGGAAGTTTAAACATGCAGCCAGCCGTGATTGGTCCTTTGCTGTAAACTCTTTGCCCATTGGCCAGCCCGCGGCCGTCCCTCGCTTGTGATTGGCTCGCCAACAACACGACCGCATTTCAAACGGGATCGCTGTTGTTGCTGAAGCGTGTTGGACGTTTGAGTGTCAGTAGGAAGCTCACGCGACTAGCAGGACACATGCGTTCTTTTTAAAAACAAGCTAACAAATAACATGTAGCTAGCTGCTGTGCTAATCTAACTCGTTTAAAAAATGGCGGAACCTTCGACTGCAGCGCGGAGAGGGTTCCTGGAGATCAGCCCGGGGAGGAGAGACGAGATGAGCAAGGAGAACAACGTCCCGGTTCTGAGTCTGATCCAGTTCTCCAAAGCGCCCTTCGTCTCGTTCGGGTCCCTGAAGCTCGGCACCTCCAGGTCGGTGGTGCTGCGGCTCGAGAACCCGTCGGAGGATGTGGAGGCCGAGGTCCGGGTGGAGAAGATCCCGTCGGGCAAAGGCTTCTCCGTGGACTACAGCAGCTTCACCATCCAGGTGAGGAACCGACCAGAAGGGGGGGGGAGAGGGATCCAACATGTCAGTTAGCTTCTATTGCTAATGATAAACGAGATAATACACACTTTCACTCCTTCTAGTCCAATTTTACATATATACCAATGGTCACAGATCATTTTGTATTATAATAATTATCTGGAAGTAGATCCTCTACTGTCATTCATTTAAACAACCGTCTGAAGATAGAACCTGACTAGCTCTAACATCTTCTTTTCACTGTCTATAGAAGTTGTTTTTGTCATTTTTCTTTTGCAGACCGTTTCTATTTTTCATCTCTCAGTATAATATGATTTTAGTTTTTCATAACCTTCAGTAACTCAGATGGAAATGTGCATGTTCTCATCGCCCAGGTTCACGTCTTCTAGATGTTCTCCATCGCTCTGCTGTCTTTTAGTGACTCATATGAATGAGCTTATGAACACACATCTCTGCCACACCTCTTTAAAACACAACACAACCACAACTACACTCCTTCTAGTCACATTTTACAAAACTATAGGTCCGACATCATTTTTCTTTATAATAATAATAGTCTGGAATGAGATCCTCGACTGTCAAACATTGATATAAACTTATTGGAAGAGGTCGGTGATGTGTTACATCATCTTGCTCTTTCCATTGTAATGGGATTTATTTATTATATTGATATTATTTACTGCTGTAACTGAGATGAAGCTACTTGATGTGATCGCCCAGGCCCATTTGCTCTGTTGTCTTTTATTTATAAAGAAAATGTAATAAGGTCTGAAAGTAAAGTTTATGTTTACAGAAGTAAGAGTCACAAATAACTTTACAGGACTAAGTTCCTACCCACACATGTAACGACAAACAACACAGACACAAAAACACACCAAAAAGAGAAATGCAGCGTTCAGTAAAGTGCATAGAGAGACAGGCCTGGTACACAAATCCCCTGAATGCCTGTTTAAACAGTTTCCACAGAATCAGCAAACCTTTAAGGTGTGATTGTCTCAAAAGCTGTGTCAACACAAGGCTTTAGGCTGCTGCACAGGAAGTTTAATAGCATCTGAAAAAAGCTGTAACTGCATCTTTTGCAAAGCCTGAAGTTGAGCCAGGTGTTGATTTGTGCTTTGTGTGTTTGCAGCCTGAGTCCTCGTTCAGTTTGACAATAACCTGGACTCCAGCAGAGGAAGGTGGGATCAGAGAGCTCATCGTCTTCAACGCCAACGGGGTCCTCAAGCACCAGGCTGTGATGCTGGGGAGAGCTGAGGCCCCGAAAAGGAAAAAGGTAAGTGAGACAGGAGGGCGTTCGAGAGCTACAGAGGAGCCGGACAAGCAGGGCTGGGCAATTCAATATATCAGCAATTATTCGCAATATACATTTAATCTATAGCAACTTAACAAAAGTCCAATACACATCAATATATTGCTCATATAATGCGCATGCAGATAGGGGAGTTATTTGATCTGATGTGTCTCATCAAGGTACATGAATAATTATCTGAGAATTTCACTTTAAAGAAAGTGAAAAAACTAAAAGGAATCCATGAGCTCCAACAAAAATTCACACCTGAGTTGTTAATTAATTAAATTAATCTAAGGGACCAAATCTGCAGCAAGTTGGATCCTAGAAGTATTTTACTCCTTGAGTTTCTTTTGTTTTCTGTGTGTGTTTCAGAAAAGCTTATGGGACACCATCAAAAACAAAAAGGAAGGTGGAAAAGTTGCTGCCCCTCGAAGAAAGGGAGCCGAGCTCCCGCTGAAGATGTCGGCCAACAAAACCTTCCAAGTTTCCCGAGAGCCGCAGTACAAACGGGACAAGCCACGCAGCCCCCTGGTGTCCCTCAACGAGGGCAGAGCCATGCGGCAGAGGTCGCTCACCAAGCAGAGTCCCGTAGACGACCGTCGCTCTCGGACTTCGGAGGAGCTGAAGGCTTCAAACCTCAAACTGAAGCCACAGTCTCTGGCCTCGTCGGACCAGGAGAACGTCCATCACGTCCACAGGAGCTCTCCCGTCGTCCTGCGCGTCCCAGCCGCAAAGCTGATGGACATGTCCGCCAGCCCGGACGCCTGGGGGGTCAAACCTGAAAACAAAGATCTTACCAAATGTCTGAACCAGACGATTTCCCCCATTGGGACACCAGAGAGGTTTAAGAAACTCATGCCTCGTATCCAGACAGGAAGCCCTCTCTCTGCCACAGGACAGAATGATGATGGTCACAGCCAGTTACCTGGAGCCCCAGCTCTGTCTCTGAAAGACGCACTGGCCCTCATTGACTCTGATCTGAGCTTCACTATCACCAGCCCTCAAGGCAGTGGCTCTAGCTGTGTCCTGTCAGATTCACTGGAATCCAAGAGTGGGAGTGTCGGCCGGGGACTTGACAGGAATCTCCTCAGAGTGTTACCGGACAGCCCCGAGCTGGCAGAGTCCAAAGAGCCGAGACTGACTTTCTTTGTCAGCAACAAGGTCGTGGTGCATGAAGCTGTGGCCTCGGAGGCTGCAGAGGACAAAGGAATGGTGAAGAAGGTGCCTTTTACCTCTTCCACAGTGATCAAGAGCAAAGCTCCGGTGGAGGAGAACAGTCTCAGTGGAAGGAGAATCAAGAAATCAAGGCGACGGCTCCTGGAGAAAACACTGGAGCTGTCTGACAGCAGCAGTCAGTGTGACTCAGGGACGAGTTCGCCTCTACTTCCTGTTATAGACCCCGACACAGGAAGTACAGGAATCAGCCGCCTGTGTGATGACACGCATCAAGTGGCAGAGTTCACCTCCTCCAGCCCGACCCCGGGAGTCTATGGCCCGACCACACCCATCACCTTCCCCATCACATCCCCTCCATCCATGGCTCCCACACGCTTCTCCTTCTCTCTCACCTCCCCACTTGCTCCTGCAGCCCCAGCTTCCATTTCTTTCACTCTCACCTCTGCGTCACCCACAGCCTCTTCTTCCCCTCTTCACCACAACCTCTCCTCAAACCTTAACGGGTATGAGCAGGGTCCAGATGCCTCTGCGCCTCTGTCCACCCTGGAAGAGGCGTTTCCCATTCACACTGCAGTGAACGGCAAGAAGAGGAAGAGTGAGAGGTATCTGAGAAATGATACGAAGGTGGAGGAGGAGGTGAAAACCAACCTGGTCAAGAGGAGCAAATGGGTGGCAGCAAAAACTGAGTCTTCAAGGCCGGTGCAGGAGAGAAGTGTTTTACAGCGGAGAACAGCAGGTGAGCAAACCTGAAGTAAACACATGTTGGATGTTTATTTTCATCAAGATCCTTGACTTATTCCCTGGGCAGCTGGTAAAAATGTAAAAAACAAAGTCAAAGATCTTTGCTTGATGCTTTTCCCCCTCTCAGGTTCAGCTCGCTCAACAACTGCATCGTCTCTAAAGAGCACTCGGCCGGTGGTTCCTGCCCAGGCCCAGCGGCCGAGCTCCAAACACACCCCCCGAGGTAGAACACGATGAGATCAAATAAGAGTTGATGTCTGTGTGGACGTGAGGATTGATGTTCATTCACAGTGAAGCACATTTCCCACACACTGGAATAACTTTTCTGTTTGTTACAGTTGCACCGTCTCTGAAATGCGCTTCATCTGCAAGGAAGGCAAAAGTTGTTGCCGTCGCGCAGTCAAAGCTGAACTTCATTAAGCCGCTGCACACAGGTATGTGACGGCAGCACACGAGAACTATCGTAATTTGGTTTTATCTTTTTAAAATGATATTTCATCCTCTCTGCCCCCGCCCCTCCACTTCCAGCCATACCGAGGCACCCAATGCCGTTTGCTGCCAAGAACATGTTCTTTGACGAGAGGTGGCTTGAGAAGCAGGAGACAGGATTCACGTGGTGGATCAACTACGTCCTCACCCCGGACGACTTTAAAGTCAACACTGAAGTGGCTAAAGGTAACGGATCAGCTGTACGGCAGCCTGTCACTCCAATGGGGAAACTTTGACTTAGCAAAAGGAAACAGGAGGAAACCTCTTCAAGAAACCTCTCTACATTATCACCGTCCACTCACTGACCTGAGGCACAACTTGATATTACCCATGCTCCCCGGCTTCTGGTCAAGGATTTTGGCAGAATTCTTCTTTATTTTAAAGGTTTCCAATTCCTTCTAAATATAGGAGATAAATGTTTTTTTTTAACTGATCTTCTGTTCAGTTTTATTCCTCAACCTCCTGGAGCTGATTCTGACAGTTGAAGCTGCGACTCTCAGTCAGTTCCTCACTTCTCACAGGAGATTGAACCCACTCACCAAAGTTACAAGTTAAAAAAAGTAGCTTTAAGAGTGTTCACATTCCAGTTAGCGCATGTGAGGTTTTTAAGCCTGCACCTAATTCTTCTCCATGTCTTATTTGTGTAGTGAGCGCTGTGTCCCTGGCCATGGGCAACGACAACAACTTCAGCGTGCCCAAAGCTCCCACCAAGGAGGAGATGTCTTTCAGCACCTACACGGCCCGACGGAAGCTGAACCGCCTGCGTCGCTCCGCCTGCCAGCTGTTCACCTCCGACGCCATGGTGAAGGCCATCCAGAGGCTGGAGGTGGAGGTGGAGGCCAGGCGGCTGCTCGTCCGGAAAGATCGCCATCTGTGGAAGGACATCGGTGATTATGAAGCCTGCTGATGTCCAGTTTGTTGTGATTTTGAATTTCCTATCAAACTTATTTCCCTTTTTCACGTGGAAATTCTCAGGTGAACGCAAAAAAGTGCTCGACTGGCTTCTTTCGTACAATCCGCTGTGGCTGCGGATCGGGCTGGAGGTGAGTGATACGACCTCAGCTAACATTCGATAGTCAGTTGATATCCACACTAAACCTGTCGTCGGCCCTCAGACCATCTTCGGGGAGCTGATCTCGCTGGAGAGCAACAGTGACGCTCTGGGTCTGGCCATGTTCATCCTCCAGCGGCTGCTCTGGAATCCAGACATCGCCGCACAGTTCAGACATGCCAAAGTGCCCAACCTCTACAAAGACGGTAACTCAAGAGCATCGGTCGCTCTGTTGTTTGAACTGAAGTCTCTCATGTGTCACTACTAGAAGATTGAATTTACAGTTTAACTGGTTTATAAGATCCAAATTCCCAGACTTGGTTTTTGTATTCTATACTATTTAGTTATTTATTCAAGAACAAAACCAATTCGTCTGTGTTGTGTATATCTTCATACTTACATTTTCTGCGTTAGGCCACGAGGAGGCGCTGTCTCGCTTCACACTGAAGAAGCTGCTCCTGCTGGTTTGTTTCCTGGACAAGGCCAAAGAGTCTCGGCTCATCGAGCACGACCCCTGTCTGTTCTGTGTGGACGCAGAGTTCAAGGTGGGCCAACATTTTCTTCAATATTAGTGTACCACCATGTATATGATAATTTAATGTATATGCGTTTCCCTGCACTAGCAGGGTCCCTATCACCATTAGATATTGATGGATTATATATAAATCTCTGCCCATCTGTAATTTATTTTTGTTCAGGCGAGTAAGGACCTTCTCCTGGCGTTCTCCAGAGACTTCCTGAGCGGAGAGGGAATTCTCCCCCGGCACCTTGGCTACCTCGGGTTGCCCGTCTCCCACGTCCAGAAGCCGCTGGACGAGTTCAACTACTCCGTGAAGAATCTGTCCGTGGACCTGAAATGTGGCATCCGTCTAGTGTGAGTGAGACTTTGTAAATTTAATGTGATCCTCCGATCCCTGTTGGGATGTTTGCAGTTTGCAGAGGTCGGATTCAGCCACGGGACTCAGTAGGATCAGTCCTGTGGAGCTGAGTCAGGGCTTCGGATTTCTGGAGGGTCTCTTTATGTCTCTTGCTTTTTTTGTAGAAAAACTTAAACACATAATTGTTTTTGAGTAAAGTCAGTGTCACAGTGACAACAGGACAGAACTAGATGTAAACAAAGATTCTTATGGATCCTCTTTTTAAACTCTGTTTCTCTGATGTCTGGTTTCCTTTCAGACGTGTGATGGAGCTGCTCGTTCAGGACTGGAGTCTCTCGGCGAAGCTCCGCCTGCCGGCCATCAGCCGCCTGCAGAAGGTCCACAACGTGGAGGTCGCCCTGCAAGTGCTCAAAAGCAAAAACGTCGACCTCAAGGACGAACTTGGTGAGTATTATTTTCCTCCTGAGCAAAGACAAAAAAAAAAAACCAGAGGCAGACGCTGAACCTGAAGCAGCGTCTGCCCTCGACAAGATGACACCCGATGTTTTTCAACACTGAACAAGATTTTTGACATTTAGAAACATCTCACCGCCCAAAGCTTCACCTCCAGCACCGAGCACTGACATTTCACTGCATAACTTAAGTGTTTGATCAAACTCGGCTGCTGTTGTTCAGGCGCTCAAGGACAAAACTGGATTGTTTATCCTTTTGTCTGATTTTGTGCTGAATGTGAAAGAATCTGACAGAGTTCAGGAAAGAACATCTAAACTTAACACTCACATACACAATGTTTTAAATGGGCTTCTTTAAATCATTCAGTAATGGAGGTGTTGTACACAATCAAGGTTTTCTAACAAACAGGCCTGCAACTACCTACTGATTCTATATGACAATATTATTTCTGTTTTGATTCATTTAATAGTAGTTTATTCTGTTACCTCAGCTTCCAAAGCTCAAAGGGGAAATTAATGAAATAAATAATCCACGATGATGAATCAAAATGAATTTTCTTTAAAATTCTTTCGCTAATTGAGAAATTAATCAGTTTTGTCAGAATTAGCTGGAAATAAATTCTTGTCCGAGGATGAAAAAATTAAACCAAAATATCCAAGATACCGGTGCTGCCCGCATCGGTGACATGATCACATATCAAGGACGTTTACTACATCCAGCCACCAGGGGGCGACTGAGATAATTCTGCCTCACTTTTTTTGGAGCTGTCATGCCTCCCATCTTTCTAAACAATCCATGGGAATACAATGTCTTCCTGCTCTGAGCTCATGGGGTTTGTTTCTATTATTTCAGGATCCATCATTGAATCCAGAGACGTGGTTGATGGACACCGAGAGAAGACCCTGGGCCTCCTGTGGAAGATCATCTTCACGTTTCATGTGTGTTTCCCAGCTGCTCGGTAAACTCCAGCCGTTCCTGTGGAGCTGTGAACTGAGCTGATCTCAAACAATCTGTCCAGGTGGAGGTGATTTTGGAAGAGGAGCAGCTGAGAGATGAGATCGGCTTCCTGAGGAGAACGCTGAGGACCAAACAGAGGCTTCGGTCTCTGAGGGCCGATCGGGGCGTTCAGCCGACTCCCGCCAAGACGAGGCTGCCGTACGAGAACAGCAGCGCCAAGATCACCCTGCTGATGGACTGGACCCGCGCCGTCTGTGACTTCTACGGACTGAAGGCGAGTTGATGGCGTTTTACATTTCCAGCTCAGAGTCCAAAGGAAATACTGACGTTTGAAGTTGTGACACTGGTCCGGGTTTTTATTTTGTCCTGTGAGGCTGGATGTTGTTTCACTGTTCATCTGTCCACTTGGTTTCCATGTGATGTATTATATAACTGTTTCTCCAGTCAGTGCTCTCTGTCGCTGTCTCTGTCTTACTCTCTCTCTCTCTCTCTCTCTCTCTGTCTCTCTCTCACTCTCGCTGTCTCATGTTAGCTGTTGTCTAATCGTGGCTAATGAGCTAGGTCCATTTCCCTCCAGATTTGATCCATCCATTGTGTTTCCAGTTGCTGCTCAGCCAGAAAGAAGTGAAATCAAATCAGTTTGTCAGATTCCCTGTGTTTATGTGCCTTATGAACCTTGATCACAGAAAAACAACACTTTTCTGTTCACACCAACACAACATCCGACTCTACAACGATTCACTGAATCTCCGACGTGTCGCGAATCAAGTCTGCTGTGTGTCTGTGCAGGTGGAGAACTTCAGTGTGGCGTTCTCGGACGGCCGCGTCCTCTGCCACCTCATCCACCACTATCACCCCGGCCTCCTGCCAGAGGAGGCTGTCAGTCACAGCACCACGCAGACCGTGGAGTGCTCGCCGAGGGGCCGCCTGGAGCTCAGCTGCTCAGCCAGCGACTCGGACGCCTCCTTTGAGTCATCACCGACAGGCCTGAACGGTATGTGTGTCCTGTGTCTGTGTGCATATGATATCTGTGTTGAGTCCTGGAGTGAGCCTTGGTATTTTACACCTTAAATGATGGTATATCATTGTTATAAAGGTAACTGTATGTGTTTAAACATTGTTTTCATACCTGCTTGCTCTGGTGGAATTGGAGAGAATGACTTGTGATGGTTGTCGTTCTGTGAACAGGCCCAGATTCTCCGTCAGTGGCATTTAAAGAGCTGCTGGAAAATGAGAAGAACAACTTCAGACTGGTCAACACCGCCGTGGCCTTTCTGGGCGGCGTCCCTGCCATGATCAACCCGGCGGACATGTCCAACACCATCCCCAGCGAGAAGGTGAGAGACCAAAGGGTCAAGAGTGTACAGAGCAGGGTTTTTATGTCAAAAGTAAAACCTGTCATTTATCTTTCCAAATGTTCGTTTTTCTATTTAAGGATAAAGCATTTCACCACGTCGGGTAAAACCACGCACTACAGCTCTGCCTTCATTCACCTGTGTGTATTTCCAGGTGGTGATGTCTTACCTGACCTTCTTATGCGCTCGTCTGCTCGACCTGCGGAACGAGACCAGAGCCGCTCGGGTCATACAGGGCGCCTGGAGGAGCTACAGGCTGAAGAAGGATCTGCAGCTCTACCAGGTCAGTTCCCTGCTTGTTACAAACACTGTTCATTGATGTTAAAGTCATTTATCGTCCACATTCTGTTTCCAGTCAAGTGACAGATTGCTATTTTTGATTTTTGAGTAACATCTGCCACAGCTGTTTTTGAAATTAAATAAAAAAAACATACAAATTTGTCCAATAATCGATTTAATGTTTTTTATTTAATGATAAATTACTGTATATATTAGTATTTATTTTATCAGAAAATACAACATGGGGAAAACTTGTGTTGAATTTCAGTAAAAGCTGAGGTTCCACTAATCACAGAAGTTGTAGATAAACTCAAACGACCCTTTGCCATTTTGTGATAGATGCCCGTCAAATTAAATCGTTTATTTAAAAAAAAAAAATCTATTTGACACAGGAAAGAAACATGGCGGCTGAGAAGATCCAGGTGCTTGTGAGGACTTTTCTCCAGAGGCGCAGAGCGGTGAGGCAGAATCGAGCCGCCCTCGTCCTCCAGTCCGTGTGGAGGGGTCACGCGGCTCGCAACAGGCTGCGGCTGCAGAGAGAGGCTCAGGTCCGGGCTCTGCAGGGCGAAGCAGCAACTGTCATCCAGGTAGGTTTTCATTTTTATACACACACAGACACACACACGATAATCTATTTAGACGTTCTGACCGGCATCTTAAAAAAAGGTATTACGGCCATATTGAACATGTAGAAAAATGTTAGGATCAAGGAGAAGTTGTGATTCTTTCTGGGTTCAAAATCAACTTCATAATTGTAAATTGTGACTTTTTCCTCATAAGAACTGTGACTTGATGTTTATTATGTTACAACCTTATTCTTGTATTATTATGACCTAATCCTTTAATTGTCAGATTTTCCCCTTAAATGGCCCTAATACTCTGTCCTATATGAGACTTGATTTTGATGGGGGACTTCTGTGGATATAAAATAATATATTTGTGAGCATTCTCAGGTCTTTATTTTGACTTTGTCATTTTATATATCGCCTCAAACTTTGTTCCTGGCTCTAAAAGAATTTTATCCAAGGACCCACTGATGTTGGTCCTGAATTTGTAGTCCACTCAATATCCGTGACCGCATTGGTCTGTCCATTTTGTTACAGCAAGGACACTTGGTGCATAACGAATCCCACTTGTGTGATTGTTCTTTGAATGGCTGCGTCTTATCTTGTCCTTACAGGCTCAGTGGAGGACGTTTTCAGCTATGAGGACTTACCATCGCCTCAGATACTACACTATTGTTGTCCAGGCACAATGGCGAATGAGAAGGGCGGCCGATGCTTACGGAAGAATCTACTGGGCGGCAACCGTCCTTCAGAAGCACTCCCGAGCGACGGCTCTCGCACGCAGGGACCGGGAGAGTTATCTCACCCTGAGAAGTGTAGCGGTGACCTTACAGAGAGTGTACAGGAGATGGAAGGCCCAGAAAACGGAGAAGGAAAACAGAGCCGCCAAAGTGATACAAGCTGTGTTTAAGAATTGGTACAATGAGAAAATGGCCAAAAGAACGACTGCTGCTGTGAGGATTCAGTCGTGGTTCAGAATGCAGAGGAGTCTCCATCAATACAGGCAGATCAAAAGAAGCACTATACTCATTCAAGCCCAGTACAGAGGTCACGCACAGAGGCGCCGCTTTAACACGTTGAAACTACAGCACGGCGCGGCTATCACCATCCAGAGCGCCTTCCGGGGGCTCGCTGTCAGAAAGCAGGTGGAAAAGAGGAGATGCGCCGCCGTCGTTATTCAGTGTTGGTTCAGGGCCAATGTGCAGAGAGACGTGCAGAGACACACGTTTGTGAGGATGAGATGTGCTGCTGTTACCATACAGGCAGCTTATCGTGGAAAAGTGGCTCGGGAGTCTGTGAAGAAACAGCAGAAGGCAGCAGCGGTAATCCAGACAGCTTTCCGGAGGTACGCCGCCCAAAGGCGCTACCTCGCCCTGAGGAAAGCCGCCGCTGTGCTTCAGCAGAAATACAGAGCTGCAGTTTTGGCCCGTGAGACACTGAAAGAGTTCAAGGCTCTGAAGAACGCGACACTCGTGGTACAAGCTCACTGGAGAGGCAGAGCCGACAGGAAGAGGATAGAGAAACGTCACAGGTGTGCAGCTGTGGTCCAGGCTTATTACCGTCGACACAGAGCTCGAGCAGAGTACAGGTCAAAGAAAGCTGCTGCTGTCGTCATTCAGCGTCACTACAGAGCTTACGTGGCTGGAAAGGAGATGAGGAAATCGTACCTGCGCACGCGAGCAGCCTGTGTCACTCTTCAAGCTGCATTCAGAGGCGTGAGAGTCAGGATGGATCTGAGGAAACGGCACCAGGCAGCGGCTGTCATCCAGTTTTCTGTTAGGATGTTTATATGTAGGAAAAGATATCTTCTCCTTCAGAGTGCATCAATTATCATTCAGAGTCGATACAGAGCTCTAATGCTCGGCAGGACCCAGCGAGAGCAGTACAGGCAGCTGAAGCAGGCCGCCGTCCAGATTCAAGCTGTCTACCGGGGATTTAGAGTCAGAGCAGAACTAAAGAAGAGGCACCACGCTGCCAGAGCAATTCAAGCTCAGTTCAGGATGTACAGAATGCGTATGGCTTACCTTGCCGCAAAGTGCGCTGCCTTCATTATTCAGGAGCGCTACAGAGCCAAACGGCTCCGGGACAGAGAGTTCCACATGTACAGATCAATGAAATCTGCAGCTGTAGTCATACAGGCGACGTATCGTGGTCACGTGGCCAGGAGGCAGGTTGCAGAGATGCACCGAGCTGCTACGGTCATTCAAAGGAAGTTCCTCGCTGTTCGAGATAGAAACCGGTTCCAGGCAATAAAGACGGCAGCTCTGGTTTGTCAGCAGAGGTACAGAGCAGCGACCCGGGCGAGAACAGACCGTCTGGACTACCTGTCAAAGCGCTGGGCAGCAATTTGTCTACAGGCGGCCTACAGGGGATATGAGGTCAGAAAGCAGCTGCGTATCCGTCACAAAGCAGCCGTGACAATTCAGTCTCACTTCCGACAGTACCAGCAGAGACGCTGCTACAGGAGGCTACGCTGGGCTGCCAGTGTACTGCAAGCTCGTCACAGAGCCAATAGAGACATGAGGCAGGAGATGCACAACCTGCGTGCCAAGAGAAACGCAGCCCTTCTCTTACAAGCTGCTTTCAGAGGAATGAAATGCAGACGAGTCATCAAACAAGGTCACTGTGCTGCCAGTGTAATCCAGAGAGCTTACAGAGCCCACTGTGAACACAGGAAGTATCTTACCTTCAAATCCTCTGTGCTCACAGTACAGAGAAGGTATCGAGCTACTGTGGCAGCAAAAGAAGAAATGCAAAAATATAAAAAAATGCGAAGAGCCGCTGTTGTCGTGCAGGCAGCCTACAGAGGTCAGAAGGTCAGGCAGGAAGTTGCTCGTTGGCATCAGGCCGCCACCTTGATTCAGTCTGTGTTCAGAAAGCACAAGGAGGAAGTCAAATTCCAGGCCATGAGACTGTCTGCCATCATCATCCAGAGACACTACCGCTCCCTTGTTCTTCAGAGGAGAGACACAGAGCGCTTCCTGCAAGTGAGACGTTCTGCTGTTGTTCTTCAGGCAGCTTTCAGAGGTCAGCGTGTGCGACGCAGCATCTCCAAGATGCACAAGGCAGCAACTGTCATACAAACAAACTTCAGGAGACACAAACACCAGTCAGCCTTCAGGAGACGACGCTGGGCAGCTTGTGTGTTACAGCAGAGGTTCAGAGCTCAGAGACAGAGAGACCTGGACGTCAAACATTATCAAGAGGTCAGAGAAGCTGCCATTGTGTTACAGGCTGCATATCGAGGAATGGAATCCAGAAGAATCATCAAACAAAGGCATCAGTCTGCCAGTGTTATCCAGAGAGCTTACAGAGCCCACTGTGAACACAGGAAGTATCTTACCTTAAAATCCTCTGTGCTCACAGTTCAGAGAAGGTATCGAGCTACTGTAGCAGCAAAAGATCAAATGCAGAAATACCAAAACATGCGAAGAGCAGCCATCATCCTTCAGGCAGCCTACAGAGGTCAGCAGGTCAGACAGGAAGTTGCTCGTTGGCATCAGGCCGCCACCTTGATTCAGTCTCTTTTCAGAAAGCACAAGGAGGAAGTCAAATTCCAGGCCATGAGACTGTCTGCCATCATCATCCAGAGACACTACCGCTCCCTTGTTCTTCAGAGGAGAGACACAGAGCACTTCCAGCGAGTGAGACGTTCTGCTGTTGTTCTTCAGGCAGCTTTCAGAGGACATCGTGTGCGAAGCCACATCTCCAAGATGCACAAGGCAGCAACTGTCATACAAACAAACTTCAGGAGACACAAACAGCAGTCAGCCTTCAGGAGACAACGCTGGGCAGCTCGTGTCCTACAGCAGAGGTTCAGAGCTCAGAGACAGAGAGACCTGGACGTCAAACATTATCAAGAGGTCAGAGAAGCTGCCATTGTGTTACAGGCTGCATATCGAGGAATGAAATCCAGAAGAATCATCAAACAAAGGCATCAGTCTGCCAGTGTTATCCAGAGAGCTTACAGAGCCCACTGTGAACACAGGAAGTATCTTACCTTAAAATCCTCTGTGCTCGCTGTTCAGAGAAGGTATCGAGCAACTGTAGCAGCAAAAGATCAAATGCAGAAATACCAAAACATGCGAAGAGCAGCCATCATCCTTCAGGCAGCCTACAGAGGTCAGCAGGTCAGAAAGGAAGTTGCTCGTTGGCATCAAGCCGCCACCTTGATTCAGTCTGTGTTTAGAAAGCACAGAGAGGAAGTCAAATTCCAGGCCATGAGACTGTCCGCCATCATCATCCAGAGACACTACCGCTCCCTTGTTCTTCAGAGGAGAGACGCAGAGCACTTCCTGCAAGTGAGACGTTCTGCTGTTGTTCTTCAGGCAGCTTTCAGAGGTCATTGTGTGAGACGCAACATCTCCAAGATGCACAAGGCAGCAACTGTCATACAAACAAACTTCAGGAGACACAAACAGCAGTCAGCCTTCAGGAGACAATGTTGGGCAGCTTGTGTGTTACAGCAGAGGTTCAGAGCTCAGAGACAGAGAGACCTGGACGTCAAACATTATCATGAGGTCAGAGAAGCTGTTATTAAGCTGCAAGCTGCTTTCCGTGGAATGAAATCTAGAAGGAACATCAAACAAAGGCATCTGGCTGCCAGTGTTATCCAGAGAGCTTACAGAGCCCACTGTGAACACAGGAAGTATCTTACCTTAAAATCCTCTGTGCTCACAGTTCAGAGAAGGTTTCGAGCTACTGTAGCAGCAAAAGATCAAATGCAAAAATACCAAAACATGCGAAGAGCAGCCATCAACCTTCAGGCAGCCTACAGAGGTCAGCAGGTCAGAAAGGAAGTTGCTCGTTGGCATCAAGCCGCCACCTTGATTCAGTCTGTGTTTAGAAAGCACAGAGAGGAAGTCAAATTCCAGGCCATGAGACTGTCCGCCATCATCATCCAGAGACACTACCGCTCCCTTGTTCTTCAGAGGAGAGACGCAGAGCACTTCCTGCAAGTGAGACGTTCTGCTGTTGTTCTTCAGGCAGCTTTCAGAGGTCATTGTGTGAGACGCAACATCTCCAAGATGCACAAGGCAGCAACTGTCATACAAACAAACTTCAGGAGACACAAACAGCAGTCAGCCTTCAGGAGACAATGTTGGGCAGCTTGTGTGTTACAACAGAGGTTCAGAGCTCAGAGACAGAAAGACCTGGACGTCAAACATTATCATGAGGTCAGAGAAGCTGTTATTAAGCTGCAAGCTGCTTTCCGAGGAATGAAATCCAGAAGAATTGTCAAACAAAGGCATCAGTCTGCCAGTGTTATCCAGAGAGCTTACAGAGCCCACTGTGAACACAAGCAGTATCTGAAGTTTAAATCTTCTGTTCTCACCATTCAGCGAAAATATCAGGCAACAGTCACAGCTAAAGCACAAAGAACACGTTACCTGGAACTGCGCAGGGCAGCCATCATCATTCAGGCAGCCTACAGAGGTCAGCAGGTCAGACAGGAAGTTGCTCGCCGTCATCAGGCAGCCACCATCATCCAGTCTGTGTTCAGAAAGCACAGAGAGGAAGTCAAATTCCAGGCCATGAGACTGTCTGCCATCATCATCCAGAGACGCTACCGCTCCCGTGTTCTTCAGAGGAGAGACACAGAAACGTTCCTGAAAAAGAAACAATCCACCATTGTCCTCCAGGCTGCTCTTAGAGGCTGGCGTGTCAGGAGGGAAATTAGCCGACAAAATCGAGCTGCCACCATCCTCCAGTCGTGCTGGAGAGGCTTAATGCTGAGGCGTCTCTTCAAGAGGAGGAGGGAGGCAGCTGTGACTCTTCAGCGCAGGGTTCGGGCCGTGCAGCGAGGCAAAGAGGAGAGGAACCTCTACATCCAAACGAGGCGAGCTGCCATCACGCTTCAGAGCCGCGGCAGAGCCTGGATCGCAAGGCGACAGGTAATGGCCTTTACTTTAAGTTCACAGTTTGATAGAACTAGACAGTAAAGTGATTAATCCATCACGATAATCATGTATCTTTATTTCTCCACTATGTTACTACTACCTGCCTGGAAGGAAGCTAAACTTGATTAAAATGTGATTTGGCTGAACATAAACATTGTACAATCGTTGTGTTGTTGTGTTCCAGGCACTGGAGGCGGCCATGGCAGAGAGGAGGCTCCGTTTTACTTCGGCGGTCTTCCATCATCTCAGTGCCATGAAGATCCAACGAGCCCTGAGAGCTCACTGGGCTTTGGAGTCTGCCAAGAGACAAATTCACTGTGTCGTCGCCGTACAGGTAAAAACTAAAACTCCTAATGTCATTGTTCAAAACAGAAAACGATTAGAAATGCCTTTCAAATCTAAATAAGATGATTTATGAAGTTTTAAAATGATTCCCGTGGTGGTTGTTTCAGCGATGGGTGAGAGCGACGCAGCAGAGGAGACGGTACCTGGAGGACCGGAGGAAAGTGGTTACCGCCCAGCGAGCCGTCCGGTGCTGGTTGGCCCGTCGCCACAGAGCTGCGTCCGTCATCCAGCAGACGGTCAGGAACTTCCTCCTCCTCAGGCGCCAGAGGAGGGTTCAGCAGGGGATTGTCAAAGCTCAGGTACTGCAGTCAGAGGGTTAGGCTTCACCGATGAGGATGTTTCAGCAGTTCCAAGTGAAATTAGTTCCAAAAAATCTTCCTGACTTGTGCTCTTATATTTATTTTCCTTTGCCTGCAGGCTCTGTGGAGAGGACACCGCTCCCGCCAACTGAAGGACAATGCCAAGCTGGTGAAGTTGAGGCACCGCCTGCGCCAAGTGTCGGCTGCCGTCAGGGAGGAGGACAAACTGTGCAACAAGACGTCCTCCGCACTCGACTACCTCCTGCGATACAAACACTTCTCCTACATCCTGGAGGCTCTGAAGAACCTCGGTAAGACTTTTCACATTTCTAATGATTCAGCCCTTTACAGCAAATACGTCTCTTACTACAACTGTGAGAACAACCAGTACTCGTGTCGTCTTACTTTAACCCCGTATTGCCTGAATTAATTTCCAATTAGATAAAAAAAATATTATTTTCATTTTTAGCCATCATACAGATGCCCAATTAAGTGGAGATTGTTAATTTCAATATAGCATAAACTATAGATATAAATTTAGGCATAATGGTGCATAACCTTAATTTAACACAAGTCTCTGGTATGTAAATTATTGTATTGATGCTGCTTTTGCTTGATATTGAATAACAACATATGTTTCTGTACAATCATTGCTGTTCCATCATCACAGTATTTCAAATACAGCTTAATACCTCAAAATAACCCTCAAGGGGCTAGTATGTACTTTCCACTCCGACCACTAGATGGTGGCAGAGTTCTTCCAATACCTTCCTAGGTCTGCGTAGTATCTGCACCATCAGGCACAATCGTCACCTCGGCGACATTAAGACCGGAATGGGTTTGAGGCAAATTCGCGACATTCTAAAAGGGGTTAACGTGTTAAAGTTTGCACAAGCCGACACTTTGTGCTTCATGGACAGAAAAACATGCTAACACGCGTGTTACGTGTGTGTGTGTTGACAGAAACCGCCACCAGGCTGTCACCAGAGTGCTGCGAGCGGCTGGTGGAGAGCGGAGCCACCAACGTCATCTTCACGCTCATCCGCTGCTGCAACCGCAGCGTCCCCTGCATGGACGTGATCACCTTCTCCATCCAGATCCTCCTCAACCTCTCGAAGGTACCACTCACCCACAGCTGCTCTTTTTCATTTCCTCTCAGACTCCCCCGATGTTTAGACACAGTTGCAAATAACTTTTCTCCTTTTCTTTCTGCCCCTCCCTCCTCCTTGGTTTCCCTCCTCAGTACCATAAGACTATTGAGGCAGTGTATTCGGTGGAGAACTCCGTGGAGACGTTGCTGGACCTGCTGCAGAGATATCGGGAGAAGGCCGGAGATAAAGTGGCAGAAAAGGGCGGCAGCATCTTCACCAAGGCCTGTTTCCTTCTCGCCCTGCTGCTGCTAGACAAGCGCCGCACTGTGGTCCGTAGCCACGATAACACAATTTAACACAATTAATCAAATAACATGATGGTAAACTACGGGGTTTTTTTTTTTTTTTACGTAATGCAACTTTTTTTCCGTTGTTTTTCTCTAGGAGGTTATGAAGTTGCCCAAAGTGCTGGACAGGATTCGCAGTATCTACCGGCTCACTGCTCGCAAACACAAGATGGACGCAGAAAGAACCGTTACCAAGCAGAAGATGAACGCGTCCATCAACGGGAGCTTCTTTGTGCCAGCGACACCTCGTAAATCCAAACCTGCGCCCAAGTACGTACCGACCCGTGTCCTGAACATGTCTGATTCTGAACCATGCTGGTGTCCGAGATGCTCACTTCCATCCTGTGTTTGTCCCTCAGGTTTGCACCGGACTGGGTCCTCAGGAAGGACAAACTGAAAGACATCGCGGACCCTCTCCGAGCCATTCACATGGTGGCCGACGCTCTGTCCATTGTGTTGTAAATAGAAAAAATGTTGCATCTTGATTCATCTCGTTTTTTTTATTCCTTCAGAAAATATTGCTTTATGTTTTTATTTTTACTGTTTCATTTCCATGTGGTTGATGTATATATTAAAATGGATATGTTTCTTAAATGTGGTGGTTTGGTGTACTTTTCTGATGATGTGGAAACCAGGTCAATCAGGAATCTCCACACACGCTGCTTGAGTCCATTGGTTTGTGAGCGGCCATTTTGAACCCTTGAGTTTGGGCATTTGTTCAGTGGGGGGGGGTGGAGCCTGACTGAGAGCTTGAGACATGTCAGCAATCTCAAACCTGCGCCCTGCACCTAGTGGACGTATTCAGTAAATCAATTAACCATTTTATTGCAGAGTGCCTTTCAAAAAAATAAAATGTGATTGACAAAATGTAACATTTATTTTAATGTCAGTTAAACATTACATTACATATCATTTAGCTGACGCTTTTGTGACTTTCATTTCTAGTACACTCAGCATTTATGAGGAGCCATTTAGGGGTTCAGTATCGTGACAAGGACACTTCGTCATGCAGATGGGGAAGGGTGGGGTTTGAACCGGCAACCTTCATGTTGGGGAACCCATGCTCTACCACATAGGCCAAACATTCAAATTAAGAGATGACTACATAGCAAAGAATAAATAGTAGAAACAAAACATTAAAACAAAATTAAGTCAAATTGTACTTAGACAGTAACAATTTTAGTAAACTGAAATGGCTTAAAATGTACACTAATCAAATATGTTTTTAAATGGTATCAAATTATAAAACAAACGAATTGGGCTCACACACTCAATCAAGATCCAAGAATTATTCTCTTGTCAGAATTAATTATTCAACACTTTCATTGACTTCTCAATGTTGAAGACAAAGAAAACTCCTGACTGATTCCAATCTGACAAACGCCACATCACACACAATCCATCCTGAAAACCAGTTATCACAGAAACCCAAATGAAAACCTTGATCTTTGTGTTGTAATTCTGGTTTGACTCGAGTATTTGTCCTGAAACTGAACCCAGGACAACGAGCAGTCAACTCCTCGTTCTGCCTGAGAGAAAAGCTCAGAGCTCAGCACTCAGCATGACGCAGAGTGACTGTTGTTTCTGTGTCAACCGACACCTCCCCATCATATTCATAATTCATTTTCCATATTGTGCAGATCACGGATGATCAAACGATGTCCTTGGTTGTACCAGAGAAACGACACGGCTCTGAACAGAACAACAGACTGACTTTATACCGATCCCCTTCACCAGATGTTTACCGATGTTTTCCTTCATTATACATGTGTACAAGTGAGTGTGAACATGGAGAACTTTTCAAAGAAGCCATTAAAATATGAAGAATTTTGAACAGAGTTTGGTGGATTTGTTACGGCGGTAGCTCCACAGGATCAGGATGCAGAGGATCAGGGGTAATATTCCTGTCAGTTTCTGTCTGTTGTGTTATTTAATCATTTTGCTGTGTTGTGGTGTGTTTGTGTTATTATATCTGTTTTCAAAAATTGACATTTTAAGATCACACATTTATCCCCATGAACCAAAGAAGAAGAGCATTAATCTCAAGTCAATAAGGGATCTTTTCAAAATCTATTAAGACGGAAATTCAGTGTAGCAACAATCCTTTACTGTTTATATCACACAAATGTATATATACATATACAAATAATGTGAGTGTATATATATATATATATATACTCACATTATTTGTTATTAATTACTGTTGGGACTGTGCTTTTGTAAAACCAAAGGCCTCCTCTTCGGCCTATATGTAGTCAAAAGCCTGAAACCATATGTTCCATTGTTCCGGAACAAGCCAGAGCACAGGGAACTCAGTCTCCCAGGATTCCTCAACTTCACACAGAGATGTGAAAAGCCACAAGGGTCAACTCCTATTGGTCAATCTGGACCCCATGACCTTTGAGGTCCCAGGCCAATATAAGGCCACTTATCCCCCTCCTCGATATCTTTTCTTCAAACCCTCCAAGGAGAGAAGGCTGCCAGCCTCTCCTCCTGCATTGTCGAGGGGAGAAACCTGATTTCTCCAGCTCGGCTCCCCTTTGCATCTAATGAGAGGAGCTCAAATGTGCAGCTTCCAGCTCATCTCACCAAGGAAACCTCCTCGCAACTCAAGCTCTACCAAACTCCTAGCAGCGACTCGAACTTCAACCAGCAACTGAGCCCCACAGCTCAACAGAGCCATTAAGGCAGAAACCACATAACCGGCGAGACGATTTCACAGAACTGCGAACTGAACTGAACTGCAACTTCTTTTTCCCCCTTTTCTAAGGACGGGAAACACAACTGGGCATAATAATTTTACTAGGCTAAGCAGGACAGTCGATTCTGTGATTGTTTATGAGTTTGATATGTGTTGTGATATTTTGGGTTTTAAGTTATTCGAAAGTAAGGTTAGTTTGGGATATTCTTCACAGTCTTTCTTTGCATTTCAGTCCACACTCTTTGTCTAACTTAGCACTAACACAGACACACGCATATCTATTCACCTAACTTTCTCTTTCCCCACTACCTGTCGTAAAACCACTTTAAAGGGGGGGGGGGGGGGGGCTGTTTCTTTAGGTTCTCCAGCAACCATTTTAGAAGCACACAGGAAGGTGTTAACTTTTGGTCAGCCACCATTTTGGGAAACATGTTAACACACAGACTCACATACACATCTTTGTTTAGTTAGCACATTTTTGGTAATTTTTTTCTTTTTTCTTTATTATATTCATGATAAATGTTTTTCTTTCATTAATGTTGCATCAGTAAATTTTGCCAACCTCTACACTGTCAAGAACTCCATATCCTTAACAGTTCATTACTTAATCTTTAATAGTGAATTTTGAGATTTCAAATTGATCTGGATCTAAATGAGAATGATAAATTATAAATTATAATTACAAATTATATTATTCTTAATTGATAATTGTACTCTTTTTCATGAATAATTTAATTATTCTTAATTGATAACTTTATTGTTTTTTAATTAATAATTGTATTATTTTTAATGAGTAATTGTATTTTTTTAATAATCATATTTGAAGATTAGCCAACATCAAGTCTACCTATTATTTCACAACATTAGCAAAAACAAAACCTGCTCTCTGGGGCGTGACAGACAGTAATTAAGTATTTTTTTCCAGTACGAAGCAAAAAGTCCCAATTTCACCTTCTTCCTTTTTAAACCAAATCTATACCAAAAGTCTTAATTTCTCAGGGAATCTCACATTGAGAAATGTCTGGTTGTTTTTTGTGTGTCTGTTTCCAATAAATACTCTTTGACATCTGGATGCTCCAGTATGTATTTAGCTGTCCACAGTTTGTCTATCGATTTCTACCCCAGTGGGGTTTTCTGCTGTGGCCTAATAAAGGACGGTATCAGACTTTTCCAGCCAGAGTCCATTTCTGTGAGCTGGTCCATTTCCAATGATCCCTTCATACTGCTATCCCTTCTTCCTTGTTTTTCTTTCAAAATAAACCGAGGATCAGAGAAACAGATAATAACAGTTAAATGTGCAGTTAATTGTGTGTTTTCTTCCTCTCAGCACAACAAAAAGTCAAAGTGGAACACTACAACACACTTTATTATCATTTTGAGGCAGAACAGCTTTTATTAAAATGACACACAGCACAATGACGTACAGTAGTTCCAGTAGTTATGACCTGACTGATTCATGACCCCTCAGTGTTTATCACATCCATTGGACTAGAAAGCCTTCATTGGCACAGGGGAAGCTGCAGCACGCCGTCCACGCACTTTTGACGCATCCCCACGGAGCCGACAGGTCTTCCTGTGCTGCACACGAACATGATCCAATCATCGTGGGCTGCATACATTTTATTCTTTCCACTGTACCTTAACATAAGGTTACGTCCCCTCATAGCTTCTTCGTCCACAGTGCAGGGTCCTGAAACAGATCAAACACATCAGACTCCAAGTACATGTATATATAAACAATATATATACTGTATATATATATAACCACTGCTGGACTCAGATCAAGAAAATAAATTAGAGCTGGAAACTCAAATCCACTGACCCTCATGTAAACAGAAACTTTCTTTATCACAATACTGCACATATGCAGTACATTTTAGATTCAATTATATATCATATTATATATCCTTCATTCCAATCTTAATATTATGCTGCACCTCTCCTCCATTGAAGTTGAGCAGAAAGAGAGATGAGCTCCTCTTGGAGAATTGAGCTTAAGGAGTTGAGTTGAAAGAGGAAGAAGAGAAAGAAAAGACGGGGGACTGGGCTTATATTGGCCTGGTGACCTCATGGGTCATGGATCTCAGTGTGACCAATACTGGTTGAAACTACAAGCTCCCTGTGAGACTGAGTTCTGGAGGCTCTGGTTTGTCTCCAGAACAAAGAAACATGTTGTCAGGCTTTGACTACACATGTGGGCCGAACTGTACTTCACAAATACCAGGTCCCAACACACTGGAAATTGAAAAACGTGTGTTACCTGTAAACAATGTGGTTGTGACTTACTGAGGCATCTTATCTCTCCGGTCCATTCACCGTCGCTGCACGTTTTGAAGGGTCCTCCCTGCATGACGTGGTAAGCCTGACAGATGTGTTCAACCCTCTCATTGTGTCTGTAGCTGAACCTCACAGAGTTCTTGGTGTCTCCATTTTCAAGAGGCGGTGGTTGCTGACAATCCAGAGGAGCTAAGAGAGTGTGGCACATGACAGAGAGAACACGTTTGGTTGTTACTCTATTATTCTTTTAGGCCATAAAAGTAACTACCAGCACCCACTGCCCTCGACATTCAGAAATATGGACCAAAAACCACTCATATTGACATTTGCAGAAGTTTAACTTGATGATACCGTGACACAATGGATCTGGTTTCCAGCCCTCTCTGGTGCACGTGGCCATGGTGGCACCACCTGTTCTCCTGTAGCCTGATTTGCATCCATATACAACCTCATCCCCCAATTTCTTCTGTTGTCCCCAGTAGACGTCCCATGAATGAACAAGTGGATCTTTTTGATTGCTACATGTAACCTCTAGAAAAAGAGAGGGACTGGTTCATCTCAGGTGATCCATATAACACTCAGAATCATTATCTCCTGTGAGTTTGTCTCGAGGCCACGTTGTTCCATACCTTGGCAAACAGGGCTGAGAGACCACTGTCCATCCATTTTGCATGAGACCACTGTTGATCTTTGCAGTTTGTCAGAAATCCAGTGGCTCTCTGCACATCTCACTGTGACTGTGTCCCCAAGTGAAAACACGCTTTTGTAAGAAGGGTCATACTCGGTTCCATCGAGTGGCGGCAGTTGCAGTTTGCATGTTATCGCTGCGTTTGTTGGGAGATGAAGTACATGTTCTGGTTAGTTTGCTCTAACCATGATGTCCATGCATCCCTACAGCACCAGTCTTCAGCTGTAAGGGTGCTGACATGACACTTTTGGATCGTTGACTTCATACTTACGTTCACATTCAGGAGTGGGGTTCCACCCGGCTCTTAACCCGAGTTTTGTGCATTTTGAGGGTCTGTCGTCACTGGGCTGGAATCCTGGATTGCACTGGAAACGCAGGATGTCATGTTCCTTGTACTCTTCTACGTCTCCAGGCACTCTGCCATTTTCAATCACAGGTACCAGACAAGTTATCCCTGTTGAAGAATAACACACAACATTTGCCCACAGAAAAGCCAAATCAAATTTTGATTGATGAACCATCACTGGTGTCTCGACCCCGGGGGCTATTCATGCTCGATGCTCTGCTCCACCCCCTTCTAATCCTGATGACATCACTCTAGGGTGTAAAATGCCAAAGACTAGAAACATTCACATTACTTCTGTGCATTTGTGAAAAAACACATTGATAAATCATGTCTTTCGTGATTGAAGTGAAAGCCCTTTAAATATAATTTATCCCAATTTTTATTTGTAACTGCACCAAATCACTCCCATTGATTAAAAAAAAAAAATCATGATTCATGAATCGTTCTGTGAGAAAATGGTGCCGTTTCAAGTCTTTATGCTAAGCTAAGCTAACTGTGACTCACTGTAACTTAAAGAGCAGATGTGAGATTTGTTCTTCTGAACTAATTCTTATCAAGAAGTTGAACTCAAATGTCAAACTATTCCTTCAAGTTTGATTTCTAAATCCAATTATTCTCAACCAGTTATGAGATCTGCTAAGTTTATATCTGTTATCTTTTCACTCTCTTTGCACTTCAGCCGTAAATTGACGGCCAAGAAAAACCATCACAGCATCTGCATCAAACTGGAGATTCTTGGTATGACTGCCGACTCTAACTGGATGATCTCTCACTGGTTCCTGTGGGTTGTCACGTATGCCACACGGCGGCCAGGAGGTGTTGCAGGTGTATCAGTCATGGCTCATGCATGTGTGCGTTTCTCTCTTACCTTTACAGATCGGAGCTTCTCCGCTCCACTCTCCCTTTTCATTACAGTAGATCCCTTGTAATCCAATCAGGACATCCGAGTTGGCCTTGCAGCTAAATTGAACAACGTTGCCAATGTTTGCTTCCTCCGGGTCCCCGATCACCTGCACGTTGGTGCTCACGTGGATAACTGGGCACATTTTGGCTGGAGGGGAAGACACCATAGAGAAAAATACATCCGATGAGTGGAAAAACCTTTGAAATGGAGGCACAGTAAGAGGCGAATGAGAGGGACAATCAGCGACCTGCACTAATGACAAGAAATCCTTTTGTTTATGAAACATACTCTAAATTCAGCGATAACTGGACATTATGATTCAAACCCAACGCTGTAAATCAAACAGAATGAACTGAAATACTTAGTTTGGCAAAAGTTTATAACTCACGTTGACATTTCGTGCCTCTCGACTGCCATTCACCCTCGATACAGAGAAGTTGGAAAAAACCACTGTAACCAGTACGGCAGCTCACTGTTATTTGTTTCCCACCGACGTAACGGGCCTCCAGACCAGTTGTGTTGAAATTGGAATCAAACAAGGGGCCATTTAAAAAATCTTGAAGTGTACAATCTGGGAGAGGCTCTATAGAGAGAAATACATAGTTGTACAATTTCCGTGTTCAGCATCGATAAAATCCAGGAATTACTTCAATAATCAATTACCAAGAAATTCTTGGTCTTACCTAGACTTTTTACGAGGGTCAGCGTCTGCATCCAGAACAATAGGACACAGCTTCTGGTTATTACGTGCATTTTATCCTGATTACCCTGAACTGCCAAACAGAAGAAGAACCTGGAGACTGAAACACTATAATACACAGAAGGAACTGTGCCACAACAGGCTGCTCAATGATTTACACAAGTCTGATCCTGCCTCCAAATATAAACTCAGGCTCACAGGCTTTCTTGTTTAACATCCAGTGTAAACAAATTATTCCTGTAAAAGTTTGTTTTCTGTTCCCTGTGAATCATTAGCTTTAATCAATTGAGCAAACAAAATACGCTGCATTTCAGCAAGTCAGCTCTGACTAAGCCAATCTAAAGTAAATATGAAATAAAAATTTAAATATGAAAGTATGTTGGGTTTATTCCACTACCTTTTAAATGAGTCAGAAATTCACCAAAGGTAAAAAACAACATGATTACTTAACTAAAAGTAATTGTATTTGTCGTAATCTTTCTTGTTTAACATCCAGTGTAAACAAATTATTCCTGTAAAAATTTGTTTTCTGTTCCCTGTGAATCATTAGCTTTAATCAATTGAGCAAACAAAATACGCTGCATTTCAGCAAGTCAGCTCCGACTCAACCAATCTAAAGTTAATATGAAATAAAAATTTAAATATGAAAGTATGTTGGGTTTATTCATCATTGCACAGGTTCCTTTAAATGAAATGACGGTATGATATTTATAAGAATAGAATGGAAAATCTTTATCTGGGTAGAAGTTTTGAACACACGTTGTGATAAAGTGGGTTTAAAGACTGATCATTCATTCAGATATCCATTTACACAAAGATACATGCTACTAGTAACATAGATGAACATAAAACATTTAAATAAAGTGAGTTCATAGATGTAAACATCTGAGGTAAAGAAATGTTTTGTGACTTTGTTGTTTGAGTGAGTGTGTTGCTCCTCGGGATCAGGAAGCAGAGGATCATGGGTAATATCAGTTTGTGTGCGTCTAGCAGTCAGAGCCATTGATTCTTGTAAGTGTCTGTCTGTTGTGAGTTATTATATCTGTTTCCAAACATGGACCCTTTAATATCCAACATTCATAACCATGAACCAAAGAAGAAGATCATTAATCTCAAGTCAATAAGGGACCTTGACAAAATCTATTAAGATTTTTTTATTGACAGAAATTCAGTGTAGCAACAGTCATTTTCAGTTTATATCACACACATTTTTATTGATAAGCAAAACCCAAACCTGCTTTCTGGGGCTTGACAAACAGTAATTAATGAGTTTTTTCCATTACAAAGCAAAAAGTCTAAATTTACGTTTGACCCAAACTTTCACCTTCTCCCCTTTTAACCAAATCTATACCAAAAATCTCAGGGAATCTCACAGAAATAACTGTAAATTGTGTGTTTTCTTCCTCTCAGCACAACAAAAAGTCAAAGTGGAATACTACAACACACTTTCTTGTTATTTTGTGTCAGAACAGTTATTATTAAATTGACATCAGTTCCAGTAGTTATGCCCTGACTGATTCATGACCCCTCAGTGTTTATCACATCCACTGGACTAGAAAGCCTTCATTGGCACAGGGGCAGCTGCAGCACGCCGTCCACGCACTTTTGACGCATCCCCACGGAGCCGACAGGTCTTCCTGTGTTGCACCAGAACTCGATCCAGTCATCGTGGGCTGCATACATTTTATTCTTTCCACTGTACCTGAACATAAGGTTGCGTGTCCTCTTAGCTTCATCGTCCACAGTGCAGGGTTCTGAAACAGATCAAACACATCAGACTCCAAATACATGTATATATATATATAACCACTGCTGGACTCAGTTCAAGATCATTTATTAAAGTGGGAAACTCAAATCCACTGACCCTCATGTAATCAGCCATATTTTCTATAACGTATAACACATACTTTGACTTTTTTATTATGACTTTATTCTAATTAAATTACATTATTTTCCAGCTAAATTATATCTTTTTCTCATTACATTACATATTCAATCCTGTAACACATATATGACGTTTTTAGTTTTTCCAATATCAAGACATAACTTCAATTTGTCTGTGTTTTAAGCTCACTGCCTCTCCAGTAGATTTGCTATGTAGAAGTCATCCAAACACTGGAAATTAAAACTAGAAGTACTTGACTTACTTAGTAAAAAATGACTTACTGAGGCATCTTATCTCTCCGGTCCATTCACCGTTGTTGCACCTTTTGAAGGGTTCTCCCTGCATGTCGTGGTAAGACTGACAGATGTATTCAACCCTCTCATTGTGTCTGTAGCTGAACCGCACGGTGTTCTTGGTGTCTCCATTTTCAAGAGGCGGTGGTTTCTTACAATCCAGAGGCTCTGAGAGTGTATGGGCACATGACAGAGAGAACACGTTCGGTTGTAACACTTTTAAAATTAAGACTTTTTAACTATCTTTGAGGCCATAAAAGCAGCTACTAGCAGCTACTGCCCTCGATTGAATGAATTCTGTGGGAGATGCTGCAGAGAAAGTAGAAAGTTCCTGGATCAGCCCAGTTGTACTGATCCCCCAAGATATGCACAAAATCTGTTCAGTAGTTTTTGCGTAATCCTGCAAACTAACTCCCCAGGGAAACTAAATGAAAACGTTATCTCTTTTTCTCTGGAGGTAACGATTAAGATCACATTTGAGATCTGTCTCACAAATAAACATCTGGATTAACTTTGACTTAACAAACCACTGGATCCTGACAGAAACACTCAAGGATGAATCCCCATCCTTTCCATAAATAAGTAGCAAGAGAACAGACACAAGTGACTGAGCTCACCTCCACATGTTGGAAAGGGATCACTCCACTGTCCGTTTGCCAAACATTTAACTTCTGATTTGCCCCGAAGAACGTGACTCCTCATGCGGCAAGAAAACGTCAACTTTTGTCCCTGAGTGAGTTGATAGCCTGGACCTCGGACGTGCATGTTGTGCGGGGCTCCTGTGAATTTGCATTTGTCTGATTCGAAGAAAGGAATTGAAGTGTTATCAGTTGGTTAAAATGCAGCATTAACACTCAGAGATTGGAGGTTTTGGGTTTCATGAGCCCATGTGTTGAAGATCATTGAAATTATACATCTGTATAGAAATAGTATGGATCTGTTCAGTAAAGTTTAAATCTAGATGATTATAAATGATCCTCCAGTGAGAGAGGACGTACCAGTGCAAGTTGGAAAGTGGACGTTCCACTTCCCAGTCTCTAAACACTCGATTTGATCAGCGCCTTCCAGACTGTAGTCATCTTCACAGTGAAACTTTAACTTCTGTCCAATCTTCAGTGTTTTATTTCCTGATGATAATCCATCTGCCCTGAGACTAGGATGCATCTCTCCGACCTCACAAGTGATATCTGAAAAAGAATGAAAGAGATTTAAAAAAGTTAAAATTTCTCCAAGTTTTATAAATCATAACTACTTTGTACGGTATAATGAATTGTTTAGGGATAGTTAAAAAGAAGTTAAACCTTCACACGTGGGGAGCGGATGATTCCACTGTCCGTCTTTCCCACATATCAGCATCGTGCTGCCATTCAGATATTTCCCAGGAACGTTGCAGCTAATTTCGAGGAAGCGGTCAGGAAGTATGGGCTCGTCGTTCTCTGGTAAACCTTTTACTGTGATCTCTTCATCCGCAGGGGGCTCACAGCTCAGAGCTGAGTGAACACAAACAGTCAGTCAGGTCCCAGCGGAGAGGAAATGCTCAGGCAGACAACAACGGGATTGGGAAATGAAAAAAGCTGGTTTTATCAAAAATAATCCGAGTTTTTAAGAATCGGAGAACCTAAATCTTAACGGAGCCGAGCTGCAAAGCGGGTCCACCTTCACTTTTAATCAAATCCTCAACGTTACTGTGGAATCATGGTCTTACAAACTACTATAGACACATCTTTTATTTCGTCGACGTCCAGTTTTAACCATAAACTGTTAATAAAGATGGAGGACGTGTCTCCACTGTCTAGAAACTAAGCCTGTTCGATCAAATAACTACTTGAATCCAAAATTACTTCTTCACTGGGATAAGATCATCTAAGATGACAGAAGCCAGCTTTGGGTCTGTGTCCCATCCACTAACGTAGAGGACTCTTGACCAATACTGCAGCCAGACACCAGGGGGCGTTGGAGATGCTTTGGCTTCTCTTTAAGGAGCTGTCACGTTGTGTCATCTTTAGTTTCAGTCTGTTGTTTCGACAGTATTTTTCCAGCTTAGTTTTACTGAAATGTACATGCTGGGTTATGGTGGACAGGTCAAAGCACTACAATACCCAGAAGCCCCGGCAGGCGCATGTGCACGAATCACAGAAAGGTCATAGCAGTTGGAGTTGGGACCAAACCACAACAAAAGAGGCGCTGGACAAAATGTACGACACAGATTTAGTCAAACTTAAGCTTCCACGCACTAATAGACAGATACTCAACTGATCCTGAGGGAAATAAAGAAAGTCAACGGCAGGATTCAAACCCACGTCTCTAAGATGTTGAAGCACGCTGTGGTGATTGGACGTTTTCATACTTATCTTCTACATAATGTAAAGTTTTCCATTTTTAAAAAGCAGTCGTTCTAGAAAAAGAACCATAACTGAAAAGTCTGCTGTTGCAGGAAAAATATTTCTCCTGCACAGCGACAAACGTTGGACTTACGATCACATACTGGCACATGATTGGTCCATTTGTCCAGATAACAGGTGCGCGTGTCCTCCTTGCTCACCATTTGATACCTGCAACACACATAGAGGAGAAGCTTTCTGCTTTCAGGGGGAAAAGGGAAACAACCTCATCCATCAGACAAATATAAAAAGGACTGAGCGACATCTTTCCACGTCCACGCACCCTTCATTGCAGAAGTATTTGATGGTTGCTCCGAAAACAAAGTCATCCCCGTTGATAATCTGATAGTGGCCGTTGGGAGTGTCCTCAGGAAGTTGACATGGCTTCACTGGAAAAAAGAAAAACAAAGAACTGTATCGACCAGTTTTACAGAATAAGTCGTATTCACGCACACATTCACACAAAGCACAGAGAGTACATAGCTCTCTCCACCCTGTCACACTCGTGACCTGAGTCAAACAAGTAGCTCTTCAGCAAGGAGACAGCAACCTGTTCATTTTAAACATGAAATACTAATTACAGTGCTTGAAATGATAACAAAACAATGGCGTGTTTAAAAGTGAACCTAATCCTGCAAGTGCACAGTGCGCAGTGTTCCTGGTCTGTTGTGTTGTTGGATAAGAACACTAATCTGAATCTGACATCACATTTGTTATCGTTAAATGAGACGAATGCATTTCGGTTCCGACAAACGTCTCTTTTAATCTCTCTCAGGTTTCTCTCCGTACAGGAATCGATGGATCTCGTGTGTTGCAACGAAATGCAGGAGGAGAGAAATTGAGTGAACTCACAGTAGCACGTCCCCTTGTGAAGGGCCATCCAGCCGTCGCTCGAGCACATATATCTGATGGTTGGACCTGATATATAACCAGTTTCACATGTGAAATGGACCACGTGTCCTTGTGGGTACTCGGCTCTTTTGGTCTCGTCGGTGACGCTGGCGTGAGGAACGTCGGGGGGCTTGGAACATACTGACAAACAAGAACATGACGACACGGGTGAGGAACAAACGGGTACAGATCCCAGTATTCAGAGTCTTTCCTCAACACAGGTACAGAAGAAGTGATATGCGAGTGGAAAACAAAGAGGCTGTTTTTTAATAAAAATGATGAATTCTCTCATTGCTTCTCGGCTCCTGGTGCAAAAACAAATTCAAGAGAAAGTCCGACTTACCATTCTGCGACAGAGAAACCTCCACGTTGCCCCACAACTGGAGCAGCACAAGAATTAGAGACAGTTGCATTTCAGCGGCGCAGCTGTGCAGAGTCCAGCTGTTTTCTGAGCTGAGTTCCTGTGTGTTTGTCCCCCAGTCACAATCCTGAGGGAGCACAGGGGGTCACGGCATGGGACTGCCCAGAGGGAGCCAGGCAGCATGAGCACAACATGACGCATGGCCAAACACACAGACACACACTGCTCACATCGCACGGTTTACGGAAAAGTCCAGAAAAGTCCACGGGCACAATGTTCTTACGCATTAACCATAATCTATGAATTGACATTTCACTATGTTCAGGCCAAATGAATCGGACTGAAGTTGTGAAATATTCATGATTAATTGGTCGCTTTTTGCTCCAGGGAGGTTTTGATAAACGTCACGTTAAACGATCTCATTCATTAAAGACTTTAAAGTTTAATGTCTGATAGGATTCTCTCTAAAAACAAGATGCACTCAATGTGGCAATAGCATTGATTCCACGGTTCAAAGTCCATTCAGCCAGTGAAGTAACTGGAAACCACGTGTGAGTGTTGTTTAATCTTCGTTGATCCAGGACTTTGTGTCGACCTTCATTCACACCTTCAGAGAACACGTGACTTCAGTTTCGGCTTCTCTTCAGTGGCCTCTGATAAATGTTAGAATTGACCTTCACCCAAGTGCATTAAAGTTGAGCTGGCAACAGGAGGAGCTTGGGTCTGAAATTCACTGTTTAATGTTGATCTGGCTTTGAAAGTTACTGACTGGATTAAACTTTTAACATGTTTTAATTAAACAGTTTTCTCCTCTGAAACATTTGTATTCTGATATTTGTGCTCTAACACTGTTTAATCACTTTTAAGTATTTTTTGTTGTCTCCCCTTAATTATTCACTTTTACTTTTAAGTAAACTTTTATTATTATCTTGGTTTTTGTTGTTGTTCTAACCTTCACCTAGAATGAACCTTAAACTCCCTACAGTCAGTTATGGCATGTGCCCCCCCCCCCCCCCCCCTTTAGTTTTTTTACCAGTTTGTGTAGAAGCAAAACAAATAATATATTCAATCCTCTGGACAATTTGTGTTGTGTGTTTTTCTGAAAAAAAACTTGTTGACAGACACACACTCCCAGTCCCAGTTCCTCCCACTGTCAATGATTTAACTTCATCATTGTTATTCATTCATTTTAATTCCAATTTTATCTCGCTATAAATTCCATCTGATTCTCTCTCATTATCATTATTTTGATCTCTTATACATATCAAATTCTTGCAAAGACTTTGATTTGATCATTTCATCACTTTGTTTTGTATTCATACTTCACACACACACATACACTTTCCATACTGAAATAATTAAACCACCAAACAAATCCTTAAATCTTATAATTCACCTCTTTTATTCAACACAAGCTTCACAACATCAGATCACGTTATCGCATGTTCCCAGTGGGACACATGGACACTCCAGCGGTTGCATGTAGCAGGATCTCATGACGTTGGTATGAAAAACAAAACATGGTTTTCTTTCTCCTAAATCAGAACAAACAACACATTTTAATGAATTATTCTTTTCACTTCGTTGAACGACGTTGAAAATCAGGATCACTGGTCTGGAGCAGCTGTGGAAGAAGATTTCAACGTTATATTTTTTACAAGTTTTAAACTGCTTTATTTTGTCTAAATTAGTGTCCTAATTCCTCTTTAAAGAAATCCGGGTTCCTACAGTTTAAATACAATTGAAATGACATTCTAATTGAAATGACATTCCTGGGTCCCTGGTTGGTAGATTATTGATATGAATAAAGTGGTTGATATGAGTTTGATTACCAACAGTTATTCCTGTATTTACATTGCAGGCACTTTGGGATCGTGGAGTTAGATACAGGGTTTACAAGACAAATATCTGCTGTTGCAAAGATTCAAACTATAACAACAAAAAGACTTTCATTAGTTTCTTCGTTTGTGTTTTGACTTTGTTCTGGAAAACAGCCGTAAGAGTTAAACACATAAATCCTGATTCTTCCAAAATCCCAATGAACACATTCAGTAAAAAATTACTTATATTGACATTTGTAGAAGTTTAATTTGATGTTACCTTGACACAATGGATCTGGTTTCCAGCCCTCCCTGGTGCACCTGGCCCAGGTGGAACCACCCGTCTTCCAGTAGCCTGATTTGCATCCATATCTAACCTCATCCCCCAATTTCATCCGTTGTCCCTGGGAGACGCCCCACCAATTCAAATGCGGATCTTTTTCATTGCTGCATGTCACCTCTAGAAAAAGAGAGGGACAGGTTCATCTCAAGTGATCCATATAACACTCAGAATCATTATCTCCTGTGAGTTTGTCTCGAGGCCACGTTGTTCCATACCTTGGCAAACGGGTCTGAGAGACCACTTTCCATCCTCGTTGCATGAGACCACTGTTGATGTTTGCAGTTTGTCAGAAATCCAGTGGCTCTCTGCACATCTCACTGTGACTGTGTCCCCAGGTGAAAACTCGCTTTTGTCAGAAGGGTCATACTCGGTTCCATCGAGTGGCGGCAGTTGCAGTTTGCATGTTATCGCTGCGTTTGTTGGGAGATGAAGTACATGTTCTGGTTAGTTTGCTGGAACCATGATGTCCATGCATCCCTACAGCACCAGTCTTCAGCTGTAAGGGTGCTGACATGACACTTTTGGATGTTGACTTCATACTTACGTTTACATGCAGGAGTGGGGTTCCACTCGGCTCCTAACCTGAGTTTTGTGCATTTTGAGGGTCTGTCGTCACTGGGCTGGAATCCTGGATTGCACTGGAAACGCAGGATGTCATGTTCCTTGTACTCTTCTACGTCTCCAGGCACTGTGCCATTTTCAATCACAGGTACCAGACAACTTATCGCTGTTGAAGAATAACAAACAACATTTGCTCACAGAAAAGCCAAATCAAATTGTGACCCCAATGCATCGGCTTTCTGCTTTTTAAAAAATGTGTCTGAATTCATATGCACAAAGCTGTTGATAGAGATTAACCAATATTCACACAGAAAATCAGGATCGCTGCTCTAGACCGCTGTGGAAGAGGATTTCTGTGTTTACTATCATATCTCAGCACTGAGTAAATAATGCATCCACTTCTGTGTAACAATTTGAGGTTTAAATTTACAAGACATCCAGTAAGTTTTGCAATATTTATTTTGTCTTAATTAACTCAATCTGTCTTATTTCCTCTTCAGACGACTGACTGAGACTATTTCAAGTTTTAAATCGATTTATGTCACATTTTCTATTTTCATAAAGGATCTTTTTCATTTGAAGAAATGCTCGTCACATCTTTCTTCCTGCGTCGATTTAGACATGACGCTTTTTAAAAACATTTTCCCGACTACGTCTGAACCGAAACTATTTTAACTTTTTACAGCACAATAGAGACATTTTCAAATTGTCCCAAACCTGAGGTTTCATTAGCTTATGCATCATTTTGTAATGCACTCTTGCAGAGACAGCGATTGGGTGAATGAACACTGACCTTGTCTCTCAGACAGAAGAAAGGACAAACTAGTGGAATTGTGGCAACTGTCTTAGCACTTGTTTGATTAGCTTTATGTGGAATTAAAGATTAAAGATACGTACGTGTACACACGATGTTGTGCTTCTCCCAATTCCCATTGTTGCATCTAATCGTTGCGTCTCCCTCCATCTGGTAACTGTCCCGGCACTGATACGTCACGTCAGAGCCGGACAGGAACTCCCTCTGATACAAACCCACAACAACAGTGTTTTGAACCTTCGGTGGAGGGCTGCAGGACTCGGCATCAGCTGAAAGAGACAAGATCACATGCACAGTTACAAATGATGGTCCTACTACAAGTGCTTACATTGGATAAGACAGCAGTGGACTCACGTTCACAGATTGCTGTGAGTGACAGTCCTTCTGAAGTCCATTCTCCAGCACGACAGGTTAATTGCCCCACCTGGCCGGTGAATCCCTTCTTACAAATAATCGTGACGCTTTCTCCTTCTTTATGATGAGTACGTAGAGTGTTCACCTCCCCGTTAGAGATCACAGGCACTTCTCCACATGCGTTGTTCTCTGGAGGCGACACCATAACAATCAGCTTTGCATGTTGTTAGTAACAAGTAATAATAGATTATTTTTCATCAGCGCTTGTAAGAATTAGGCATCCCATGGGAGTGCGGTAGTGTGCACCGTGTCAAAGTCACCGGTTTGAATCCCGGTTCGCCTGGCGGTCCTTGACAAACTCCAATGTTTAAAAATGTTAAATTCAACTTCTGGTAGAGGAATATAAACCATCCAGCTGTACATGACAACTGCTTGTACTTTGCTTTGAGTTGGTTATAACAAGACCTTGTGTGTATTACCGATGCATAGATGAAGTCCAGACCACAGGCGATCATGACACTGAGCCTCAGCCCACCAGCCGCTGGTGACAAGCTTATAACCTTCATTACAGGTGTAGTACAGTTTGTCACCGTACGGACCAGTAGAGAATCCATTAGAAACTTCAGCTTTCGGACAATCTGTGAGAAAACAGAAAGAATCGATCAAAAGAAACAACACCCAGTGGTCCCAGTGGTTCCAGTGGTTTGTGGCTCATGGGAGGACAGTGTTAGCCACTTTGTTGCACATGAAACTAGTTGAGAAACTGCAAGATCGATTTTCTCTGTAATTTGACAGGGATGAGAAGGATAGCCCCTATGTTTGTGGTGAGTTTTGCAGCAGCGCCACCAGCAGGTCAAACCTTGCACTGGATAAGAGTGTGAATACTCAATTCGAGCATATATAATTTTAATAATATAAAAAATAATAACACATTTTTAGCACTTGTCATATCAGAGTTGCAGCTCAAAGTGCTTCACATACAATACAGACACAAATTAAATATATTAAATTGTGAATCATATAAAAGAACAACTATTCAGTAACAAAAGGATATGTTAAAATGGCATTGAAAAGAAAATGAAATTAAAAAAATCCCTCTCCAGCGTGACAGTCGAGTCGTGTGGTCTCACCTGTGCAGCTCTGGATCCCGGTCCAAACTCCTTTTTCACAGACGATACTGAAACGTCTATCTTCATCTTTATTGCAGAGGTAGTGAACTCTTTCACCGTGGCTGTAACTGTACCTGTCATTGCGGTAAATGTGTGCTTCTCTGATGTCTTGTTTTTTACAACCTCTTTCTGCAAGAAATTCATTTTGCTGAGATGTTAATTTGTGGATATATTTTACTAAATGCATATGTGAAAAACAGGAATATGGTAATCAAAAGGAAAAGCAAACAAAAAGAAACACTAAAAGTGTTGTGCATTTCCTCACCTCTACATTGTGAGGGTCTGCTCCAACCATTTTCTCCACAGGTGCGATAAAACTCTCCTTCGTAACCGTCCTTGCAGACATAATTGGCCCGATCCTTGATTCTGTATTTGTCTTGGGGGTTGATAATATCTGCATTCGCGACATCATCTCTGTCACATGTGATAGCTGAGAAAGTAAGAGTGGAAAATCCATGACATGTACATTGTTGACCACGTTGGCTGTGTTTACCGTGAGTCATATGAAAGCTACTTATTTCCCTTCACTCCTTTGTGCAGCTGGGAAATTGAACTTAGACATCCTGGATCCTACAGTTAAAATACAGTTTCTAATTGAAATGAGATTCTGGGTCTCTGGTTGGAAGATTATTGATGAATAAAGTGGCTGATATGAGTTTGATTACCAACAGTTATTCCTGTATTTACGTTGCAGGCACTTTGGGATCATGGAGTTAGATACAGGGTTTACAAGACAAATATCTGCTGTTGCAAAGATTCAAACTATAACAACAAAAAGACTTTCATTAGTTTTTACCTTTCGTTGACTTTGTTCTGGAAAACAACCGTAAGAGTCAAATACATAAATCCTGACTTCACCAGAATCACCCTGAACACATTCAGTAAAAAATTACTTATATTGACATTTGCAGAAGTTTAACTTGATGATACCTTCACACAATGGATCTGGTTTCCAGCCCTCTCTGGTGCAGGTGGCACTGGTGGCACCACCCGTCTTCTTGTAGCCTGATTTGCATTGATATCTAACCTCATTCCCCAATTTCAACTGTTGTCCCCAGTAGACGTCCCACCAAGAGACGTGCTGATCTCTTTGATTCCTACATATCACCTCTAGAAAAAGAGAGGGACAGGTTCATCTCAGGTGATCCATATAACACTCAGAATCATTATCTCCTGTGAGTTTGTCTCGAGGCCACGTTGTTCCATACCTTGGCAAACGGGTCTGAGAGACCACTTTCCATCCTCTTTGCATGAGACCACTGTTGATCTTTGCAATTTGTCAGAAATCCAGTGGCTCTCTGCACATCTCACTGTGACTCTGTCTCCAGGTGAAAACTCGCTTTTGGAAGAAGGTTCATATTCGGTTCCATAGACTGATGGCAGTTCCAGTTTGCATCTTATCGCTGCGTTTGTTGGGAGATGAAGTACATGTTCTGGTTAGTTTGCTGTGACCATGACATCTATGCATCCCTACAGCACCAGTTTTCAGCTGTAAGGGTGCTGACATGACACTTTTGGGGCGTTGACTTCATACTTACGTTCACATTCAGGAGTGGGGTTCCACCCGGCTCTTAACCCGAGTTTTGTGCATTTTGAGGGTCTGTCGTCACTGGGCTGGAATCCTGGATTGCACTGGAAATGTAGGATTTCATGTTCCTTGTACTCTTCTACGTCTCCAGGCACTCTGCCATTTTCAATCACAGGTACCAAACAACGCATCACTGTTGAAGAATAACACACAACATTTGCTCACAGAAAAGCCAAATCAAATTGTGACCCCAATGCATCGGCTATCTGCTTTTTTCAAAAATCTGTCTGCATTCATTTGCAAAAATCTGTTGATAGAGATTAACCAAAATGTAGAAAAAGTATCACTGTTTGTAAAGAAATTCTCCGGACCCCAAAAATATTGTGAGTAGCCCCAAATATTGTTGACGTCGTCGGGCACAGAGATTGAATCAATGGTAACCTCTGGCCTGAGTGATTCTGAAATGAGTACCTATAGAAATAGGTGAATAAAGGAGTGTGGAGTTTGCATGGTTTAAAGCTGTGTATATAAATATTAAATGCTGTTATATCACCACAATTAAAACTAGAATGGTCCTTAAAGCTCAAACCTCCAACAAACCCATTATGAAACCACTTTTAAATTCACTATACCCATCGTTAGTGATCGTTCTGTGAGAAAATGGTTGCGTTTCCAGTCTTTATGCTAAGCTAAGCTAACTGTAACTCGCTGTAACTTAAAGAGCAGATGTGAGATTTGTTCTTCTGAACTAATTTTTATCAAGAAGTTGGACTCAAATGTCAAACTATTCCTTTGAGGTTGATTTCTAAGTCCAATCATTCTCAACCAGTTCTGTGATCTGTTAAGTTTATAGCTTACCTTTACAGATCGGAGCTTCTCCGCTCCACTCTCCCCTTTCATTACAGTAGATCTCTTGTGATCCAATCAGGACATCCGAGTTGGACTTGCAGCTGAATCGAACAACGTTGCCAAAGTTGGCTTCCTCCGGGTCCCCGATTACCTGCACGTTGTCGTTCACCTTGATAACTGGGCACTGTTGGGCTGGAAAGGAAGACACGATAGAGAATACATCGGATGAGTGGAAGAGATTTGAAATGGAGGCACAGTAAGAGGCGCACTACAGAGAAAGCTCTCACCTTCACACGTGGGAACAACGCCATCCCAGCCTTCTGACAAGCAGCGCCGATGGCTAGTCCGACTGACCATTTGATACCTACGGCGTAGAAAAGGGATAATAAACTGTACTGGAAAGCACAACATGAGTTTATGACTGTAGGTATCTCCGTACCCCTTGTGGCAGGTGTATAGAACCTGTGATCCGAAGACAAAATCGTCTCCTACCGACAGTTGAAAATCGGCAAATGGGGCGTCACCGGGATGACCGCATGACCTCGCTTGAAAAATAGGAATGAGAAAGAAAATCAGCGACTCTGCACTAACGAGACATATTCCCTTCATTTATGAAACATACTCTAAATTAGTTGATAACTGGACATTATAATTCAAACCTGTAAATCAAACAGAATAAAACTGAAATACTTATTTTGGTAAAAGTTTATAACTCACGTTGACATTTCGTGTTTTTCGTCACCCATTTACCCTCGACACAGCTCAGTTTGAAAAACCCACTGTAGCCAATACTGCAGCTCACTCTTATTTGTTTCCCGGCGGGGTAATGGGACTCCAGACCAGTTGTGTCGAAATTGGAATCAAACAAGGGCCCATTTCGAAAATCTTGAAGTGTACAGCCACCAGGAGGAACTATAGAGAGAAATACATAGTTGTATAATTACCGTGTTCAGCATCGATAAGATCAAGGAATTAGTTGAATAATCAATAATCAAGAAATCCTTGGTCTTACCTTGACTTTTGACGAAGGTCAGTGTCTGCATCCAGAACAACAGGACACAGCTTCTGGTTATTACGTGCATTTTATCCTCATTACCCTGAACTGCCAAACAGAAGAAGAAACTGGAGACTGCAACACTATAGTACACAGCGGGAATTGTGCAAAAACAGGCTGCTCAATGATTAACACAAGTCTGATCCTGCCTCCAAATACAAACTCAGGCTCACAGGGGGAAAGAAAATAGAGGAAGTGACCACACACACAACAGTGGCCTCACACACAGCATACAGCTTAACAAAAGCTTGGATTTCCAGGATATGTTCCTTATAATATGGCTCTGTTCATATACAGCATATGATTTATACTGCAGAATGTTTCAAATGAGTCCGAAATTCACTAAAGGTAAAAAACAACACGTTAAATAACTAAAAGTAAGTCTATTTGTCATTATCTTTCTTGTTTAACATCCAGTGTAAACACATTATTCCTGTAAAAGTTTGTTTTCTCTTCCCTGTGAATCATTAGCTTTAATCAATTGCGCAAACAAAATACGTTGCATTTCAGCAAGTCAGCTCCGACTCCGCCGATCTAAAGTAAATATGAAATAATAATATAAAATGGGCAAAGCAGCTTTTCATCGCAGCAGTGGATCAAAATTACGATCGTTCTGTCAGAAAATCAGAAAATAAACTTAATTTCCTCAGATTCAGTTTGTAGAAATGTGTTGTCGACCTTGCGTCGGTGGAAACATTTGCCAAAAAACTGAGAGGGACAAATATTGCAGCTGCTGCCTCAGTTTGGACAGTTCAGCACATTGAGCAATGCAGGACTCGCCGTCATTTCTCAAAACGTCTTTATGTTATTCATCTGTTGGACAGACGCTGTTTGGACATTGTGTTTTCAGTGTGTGTCGCTGACAACATGTTGTAACAAACTCATTCCTCTCAACATTAGTTATGTATTTGAGACAGAAACTACAGAAATCCTCCCTATAAATTCCTAAAAGTTCTTCTTAACCACTCCCAGGGGTTTGAAGTTGGTTTCTAACCAAACATCTGTATTGTCTAATGAAATATAATTATCTATAGGAGGTCAGTGCAGCCTCACAAGCATCTTTATATACAATTCTATACTTGGAGCTAATTGCTCAAATTAGCATGGACGTTCAGAGATATTGTTTTATTTTGGCCAATTTAATAAACGACATTCCAATAAAGCAACAAGTCTTGTTTATAAAATAAATACAAAGGTGGGAAGTTTATGTTTGCACAAATGTGTACAAGCTAACGTTAGCTACACAGTCGTCACCTAGTAGTAACTGTGTGTGATTCTATCAGAACTAGTTCACCATTAGGTCAGGTGTTTTCACACACCACAACATATACTTGGCCTTTATCCTGTGAATAGGTTAAGTTTGAATTTACCAAATCTACAATTCTTTCTTTTTTCTATTTACTTTTTCTAATTAGATAATAAATTCGTTCAACTGAAAGCTATTTTGAACGAAATAACAGTGATAATAATATAATTATGACAAAAAAAAAATTTCGTCAAAAAAATAATAATTTTGACTATTTATTCATGTTAATTAAGATCAGGTGGATGATTATATGTTTTAAAATGTCAAAAACAAAGAAAGAAGATTTACTTTAAAATAATTGTTGACATGATTTTTGTGTAAAGTAACATTTTATTCATTTGATTATTTATTGTCAGTATGTAAAGATGTATGTGTCCCATATTTGTACACAATATATATGTCTATATATATGTCTATATATAGACATATATACACTACCGTTCAAAAGTTTTGGGTCACCCAGACAATTTGAGGTTTTCCATGAAAACTCACTTTTATTTGTCAAATGAGTTGCAAAATGAATACAAAATATAGTCAAGACATTGACAAGCTTAGAAATAATGATTTTTATTTGAAATATTAGTTTTGTTCTTCAAACTTTGCTTTCGTCACAGAATGCTCCATTTGCAGCAATCACAGCCATGCAGACCTTTGGCATTCTAGCTGTTAATTTGTTGAGGTAATCTGTAGAAATGTCAGCCCACGCTTCCTGAAGCACCTCCCACATTTTGGATTGGCTTGATGGGCACTTCTTGCATACCATACAGTCAAGCTGCTCCCACAACAGATCAATGGGGTTGAGATCTGGTGACTGCAGCTCACCAGCTGCCTGCTTCTTCCCTCAATAGTTCTTACATAATTTGGAGGTGTGCGTTGGGTCATTGTCCTGTTGTAGGAGGACATTGGCTCCAATCGAGCGCTGTCCACAGGATATGGCATGGTGTTGCAAAATGGAGTGATAGCCTTCCTTATTTAAAATCCCTTTTACCTTGTACAAATCTCCCACTTTAACAGCACCTTAGCAGCCCCAGACCATCACATGACCTCCACCATGCTTGACAGATGGCGTCGGGACTCCTCCAGCATCTTTTCACCTGTTCTGCGTCTCACAAATGTTCTTCTGTGTGATCCAAACACCTCAAACCTTGATTCGTCTGTCCATAACACTTTTTTCCAATCTTCCTCTGTCCAATGTCTGTGCTCTTTTGCACATAAAAATCTTTTCTTTTTATTGGCCAGTCTCAGTTATGGTTTTTTCTTTGCCACTCTGCCTAGAAGACCAGCATCCCGGAGTCGTCTCTTCACTGTAGACCTGGACACTGGTGTTTTGCCTGTACCATTTAAAGAAGCTGCCAGTTGAGGACCTTTGAGGCGTCTATTTCTAATCATCAATTAGTCTCTTAAGGCGATTAGCAATCACAATGTACCATTACAACACTGGAGTGATAGTGGCTGGAAATGTATATATTTCTTTAAAAACCAGACATTTCCACCTAGAATAGTAATTTACCACATTAACAATGTATAGAGTGTATTTCTGATTAATTTAATGTTATCTTCATTGACAAAAACATTGCTTTTCTTTGAAAAATAAGGAAATTTCTAAGTGACTCCAAACTTTTGAACCGTATTGTATATATTTGAAGATAGAGAGAGAGACAGAGAAGCACTAACTAAAGCAAGTACCCCTGACTTGTCAACTGAAGGACACAGCTGTGGAGGAGTTGCTCAGCAGTGACCCCTTGAAGTTCTGCATTGATCCACACAGACAAAACAGAATGGTTATAATGATAATAAACTGTAGATCAATAATGTAACAAACATTTTCTTTGTCTAATCAAATTAAACCACTACAGTTTAGTTTAGTCTTTACCGTTGTATTTCCATATGCAGCTGAATATAATCTTCGACACTGATGAAGAAATAATTCCCGGTTAGAAGAAGCAAATGTTTCTTGAATCTGGTTGATGGAGTCGATCATTGGGGCAGAGAGACCGGTAGCGAATGCACGGAGCAGACGACGAGACAGATGGCGCCGAATATTCAGATGATGTGAAACTACAGACGAGCAAGATGCAGCCAACACTCGGATGAGTTCTGTTCTCTGGAACAAACAGAGTTCGTTTGAATGCAGTTATAGAAACTGTGTGGTAATTGTTGGGTTTATTCATCATTGCACTGGTTCCTCTAAATGAAATGACCGGTTGATATTAATAAGAATAGAATAGACAATCTTTATCTGGGTAGAAATTCAGCTGCAGAGCAGAAAACACGTTGTGATACACATTCACTCATAGATACATGCTACTAGTAACATTGATGAAAATACAAAAATTAACATAAAGCGAGTTTATAGACGTTAACATCTTAGGTAAAGGAATATTAACAGCTCATTAGCTTATTTGAATTATATCTTAACATGTTTTTATTTGTATTTATACTTTATGTAAAGCACTTTGAGCCTTATAGAGAGATGATAAGAGATCCCTTAAAGATGTATATATAGTAAAATATATATTTAAGTATAAATCAGTTGAAGAGTGATGTTTGAACGGGTCAAGGTCAGAGACGCAGCTGAGAGGAAAGCATGAGAACAGTGGATCTAAATCCCACTGGGCCGCCCACACTCCCACAAGGGGCAGAAGCACTGACTCTGGGTCTGTAGTGATGGTAGATGTGTTGTTGAACCTACAAACAAATTGCAATTAATAAAATATTAGATAAATGTGTGGAGAAAGGGAAAAAATACTTCATTTGCACATGTGGCTGGATGTTGATGAGTCAAATCTTCAGGGATCACGTCTGGCTGCATCCTCTCCCTGTTTCTCCACTAGAGGACAGAATCGGTCCATAAGGACGGCGCAGCAGCAAACTGAAGGGAAAATGTGGCAAAGAGAAGAATGAGTAAAAATATAAAAATCAATTGGAATATTTTTTAAGGTACAGATTTCCTGTTATTAGAGCTACGGTTATATGGGAATACAAATGCACAACAGCTGGTTTTATTACTTCCTCTCACCCTGTAATTTACCTGAACTCAGCCGGGTGGTTGTGGTCGCAAGTGAAGAAGCTAAATGTAGAGGATATAAAGAGGGAAACACAATAATCATAGTATTTAGTTCATTTCCTCTCCTCTATTCCAGTGACTCTGTGCTCAACCCTCATTTAATACTGTTTATTCACACAGAGAGAACTGAGAGCTGAGTTTGACGCCACGTCTGAGATGCGTTCATATTCAGGGGCTGCATTTGAAGATCGTTTGCTATTAAGCTTTCAAATTTCTAACGTTCCCTCAAATGTGTCCCTCCATCCCTGAGGAAACCAAGGCTCTAACCGGTGGATCCTTCCCTGGCCGAACCGATCCCAGGACTCCTTGCATTTCAGTAAGGAAAGAAGAGGTGATGGTGCCGGCAAGGGACAAGAGATCTGTAACGCTTGAACTCGGCTGAACAACTAACGGTACCGAGGGGCGTTTAAAGTTTCTCGTCAAGTCCAACTTTAGACGCAGATCACCGGATTGAAAAATGTCTCCTGGTCAATTTCCCCTCCAAAGTTTGAATCAAGCCAATTATGAAGATGAGATAATCCTAAATTTCCACAATAAGGAACCCATGCTAACCCAAACCCATGTTACAGCAAAGAAGACAGCAGTAAAGTAATAATAGGTATTGATATAAATAGCCCATCATTCTTCTAATAAGAAAGTCTAATAAAACTAATTTGACCAAACTTCTATCGAGTTCATAATTTAGCGAGTGTGAAATATAAATGATGTTCGAGCCTTAACGATATAAATAATTTACCCATGTGACATAATTAACCTCATGAATATTTCTGCTTAACTTCCAGCAGAGTTGTGAGTGTTTGTGTAGCGGTGAGCACGTTGTCTCTGGCTGCCAGGAGGATCTGAGCCCTGTTTATTCAGCAGGATGAGCGTGAACGTTTCTTTAAGCCCACAGCAAACAAACAGCCCAGCCCTCCCCCGGGATTCCAGCTTAATGCTAATGATATACAGTGAAGCACTAACTATTCTTCTTTTTTTTTCACAGGCTAATGAACTCGCGGTGCTTTTTTTTCCTCCCCCCCACCGAGGGAGAGATTTTCTCTTCCGACCCAGCAAAGGGGCTGATGTGTGAAAGTGACAGATTGTTGTGATAAGCTCGGTCTCGCCCGCCCGCCGGCTTTCTGCAGAGTTGCTGCTCGTGTGTACATGTTCCGCTGCTTCTCCTGCTTTGATGCTGATGTTTCTTACAGCGGCCTCTCCAGAGAGATCCTGTTAAAACACACGGCTGCGGACTCAAATCCCGTTCTGCACAGCTGAGGCTCCTGCAGCTCCGCGCTCACAAAGGAATAATGAATGATTCAGGGGTGATGAAACAGGAGGTCGCTCCAGAGTTCACATCCTTGTCTCTTAAGAGAGCCGGAATGTGACCCACCATCGCACAGGGAGCTTTACTTATTGAAAACAGGAGGGAGACTGACGATCGATAAAACCTGCAATGTTCATTCATCGGATCTTATTTACACCGAAATGTGGAATTCATATTCAGAGCCTTCACTTAGTTCCATTACTGAAAATATTGGCAAGAGGATGTGCTTTAAATGTCAAAAGTGAAAATACTCATTCTGCTTTATCATTTGAGATGTTACTAGATTATTAACTGTTTTCACTGTGAGCAGCGTGATGATGAAAGGCGAGAATCTGTTTACCATTTCACGCTTGTACTTTCGTTATTAGATATGACAATTTCTTATTTATTCCTTATGTTTAATGATAAATAGTATTTTCCTCTGTCACAGGATTCTTTACAATCCTTTTCAAATATAGTTTTTTCTATCTGAAGTGTTGAGGTGAATGTGTGAAACATCTAAATCACCAATGTTCCAGCTGCAGAATTAAATCTCACGCAGATCAGAATTGACTTTGCTCTTTATTCATAATACATTTTCACCACATTTCCTTTCAAGAAAAGTGAAAAATGCAACTAAAAACATCTTTAAAAAACAGGAGAGACCTAATTGTCCCATGTTTGACTGTGGATCCGAGCGACGACTGTTTCATGGTGACTTCACAAAGCTCCTGAATAAAGGATATCTGCATCTCTGTGTGCATGAAGCACTTAAATAGATTCATCTATTTACATATCACCCAGACCTGCTTAATAATCCAGGAAGACATTCAAATCCCACTTTCTACAACATGAGACTTTTAAACACTTGCTTTTACTTTTCGGTCGAAGATTTTTGGCTTAAGTTGCACAGGTAAGTTTGATATGCATTTTTTAAAATCTCGTAGGTATCTCAGCCCCGGGGACTGAACCCATCAGGACCCGTCAGGCCGGGTATATCCTTCAAAATTCACGAATTTGCACTTTTCTCCAGTTTCCCCGATAAGCAGGGAGATACACGGCCCTGCTCTCTCTCGGCCGAGTTTAAGCATGTTTTAGTTCAGCAGTCTTTTATCAGCGGCAGAGCAGTCGGCAGCGTGACACCGAGGGCATAAAACACCACAGTGGAATGAGTTAGTGAATACTCCAGTCTGACGCTGGACTCATCATCTCTGGGAGAAAAGGTTTTGGAATAAGAAAGTCACAGATTTTGTGGCCTAAGCTCACGAATGATGAATAGCGCTACCGGAAAAGAATATAACACATAAAGTGGCTGCACCATTGAGACTAGGAGTAGTTAAAAAATGACAAAAAATATATAGAGGACAGTGATGTTATACGGTTCGAAAGTGATACTCCAGTTAGAGGATGTGGGATGACTTTGCAACTCAAACAGCAGACTGATTTGTTTCTGGCCTTCACCTTATCCCCGGTACAGTCAATTAACTTTAATTCCTCAGCGAGGGACACGGCGACAGGGTTTTCCCCTGGTCGACTAACCTCAGTGATAACTCTTCATTAGTTCAGAACGGGCTGAGAGGGAATGAGAGGATCGCAGTGTGCGATTCTCCCGCTGAGCTCAATAACGTTCCTGATTCGTGCGATGAATACTTCACACGTATCTGTGAGAAATACTACAGCATAGAAATACTATGCACGGTGAATTATGAGTGATGTAGCACGCTCAGTTTATGAACAGTTGCTTTGTGGTTGACATTATTTTCCCTCGCTGACTATTTGCTGATCAGATTGATAAAGGTTCAGTGTGTAGAATCTAGTGACATCAAGTGGTGAAGTGTCATGTTGCAGCCGCATACCCTTCACCTTCCAAAAATGAAAGAGAACCAGTGGCAGCTTCAGTTGTCATAAAAACTCAAAAAGGTTTGTCCAGTTTGAAGAACTGTTAAAAAACATGGCGGCCTCCGTAGAAAAGGTTCATTCTAAACAATAATTCATAGAATTTAGATGAAACTTCTCTTTCTTTTAAAACTTGTGTCTTGCAGCCAAAAGACAATAATGTACTTCAAAGTTGTAAACTTCCTGGAATCCAAACTGAGCTTTCACCTGGAACCGACTCACACCGGGGACCTGATGTCTCAGTGGCTCCCCCTGGAGACTCCATCTAGAATCAGTCACTCTGCCGGGTCAGAGCACAACAGAGCCGACTCACTGCCTGTGCTGTTATTTATAGATGCTCCTGCGCTCGTGCTCAGAAAGCGGGTCAGTGTGTGTGTGTGTGTTTGTGTTTGTCCTCCCCGATGTTGTCGTTAATGAACTCGGGCAGGGACACGTCCACTCATCACTCATCGCAGGAGCTGCTCTGTGACGCTCTGGGTTATGAGAAGTCCACGTAAACACTGACTGTCTTCGAGGTGATGACAGACGGGATTCAAACCTCGAGCGGAGGACACAAGGATTATTATTATTATCATTATTCATGAGAAATGAAAGGAAGATAAGAAAATTACAGGTTTTCCAAAAGCATTAGCATATGATATTTCCCCCCAAAAAATAATAAATGAATTCACAGCTCCATTCACAGCCTCCGAGCCAGCTCCATGACAACCGAGCAAAATCAATCCACCGCTGACAAAAAACCGTCATTCTCCAAATATCATTTTATTATTTATAATAAGCTCCTCTGTGATTTTGTATTTAATGGTAAATGGAAATGATAAAACAGATCATGTGCAGCTTCTCAGGCCTCAGCGACCAATCAAAACCTCTCCACTGCCCCTCACCTTCATACAGACATACGACTGTACAGGCTGCTTCACTCCTCCATTCACACGCTGACGCCGTTATTGACTTTAAGTTCAATTCAAACCTTGTCTCCTATAAACATAGGCTTGAGCAGTAATCATGTTCTTTAGCAAATGTAATTGAGTTGTTAGCTTTTTGTTAACTAGATATCTGCTGATACCGAGCTGACGTCTCAAGCAAAATGATTTTTTAACTCTTGCAGTGTAGTTGTAAAACAATTTGTAGAGCCTAAGCAATATAGAGTTTTGTGGCCCAATGCCAATACTTATATTAGGATGTAAAAATACATGTTTGATTCTGATATATCTGCCAATAGATCTAAAAGCCCTCCTAAGATGTCGTGATCAAACCTTTATGACAAAGAAATGTAATTGAGGTTTCATATTTCACTGTTTACGCATTAACCTCATCACAAATACAATCATATAAATAGAACTATATAGAAAATTAATATATTTTTGTATCTATTTTGGCGCATATCAGCAAACTATCAATGAAACTGATATGTTTGTGATTTTTTTTCCAGCTTTCCAATGGACGGGGCCGTCAGTGTAGAAGTCCTTTAAACTGATGCATAAATCCCCCTTCATTTATCCAGGGACTGTAATACAGAATAATGTCCTTTAAGCAGTTTAAGTGTCCAGAATATTACCTGCGTCCACGAGGGCAGTGACAGTTTCTGCAGCACCGAGTGAAACTCTGTCGTTAAGCTCAGGGCTTGAATTTATGGTCCCAATGAGGTTTAGAATCAAAAACCAGGAAACTCTGGCGTTTTTCTGTGGAGAAGTTTTAACAAGGGAACTCTGACCCAGAGGTGAAAACGATTTATGAAACATTCATGAAAAGGTTCCACTCAAGGAGATATAATGTTAACTCAGCTGAAAAACTTTTCCTGGGGCAGGAGCAAGAATCCAGAATAGTGCTTTTTTCGCTAAAATAAAAAGTTTGTAAAATTTCATTTTACTGCCTCGTGTTTTGCTTTGATCTAAATTCAGTTTGATTCTAGTGTCCTAATTTATCCCAGATAGTTTAAAACTGTGACTTTTATTTATCTGTGTGTATCCGGTTGTGTTTTCTTCTGTCCATAAATAACTGAGTGTTTGACAAAGCCCCGCCCCCCTCCCCCTTCCCCCAGTCAACACTGGCATTTTATCTTCTGACCTTTGACGTTTTGTCTCTAATGTTCTTTCTCTTCAAACTTGAAGCGAGTCTCTGTAGCTGTCACCTAAATCCAGACTGGGTTATCTGGGAGACTTGTGTTGTCACTTGCTATCTGCTCTTTACGCTGCTGGTGATCAGCGAAGGGAGTCTCTGCCAGGCCGTGTCTCCTTAATGCCTCAGCCGGCTCGTCTGCAGAGGCACGGAAGACCTCGTCATGAGAGCGTCGTGCATCGAGTCCGGCTGAGCAGCAGAGTTTGTCTGTTTGGAATCGCATTTTTTTTTTTAAATAAAGAAAATGCAAAATGTAGATGGTGCATAGCTGACCCATTCCTGCATGTACTGGGAGACCACTCTAGGACGAGATATTCAATCTTAGAGCCCAATTGGCTATCGTTTGGCGAGGAGACCAGAGCCTGCTGCTCGAACCTGGTCTGGTTAGAGCAGAAACAAGAACCTGAGGTCTCTACTGGACCCTAAAAAACTAACAAATTATCCTGTTCACATGCAGAATCAGTTTATTACAACGCATCAGACGCCTCACATACATAGTGTGATATTCCAACATCTACAAAAAGGATTTTCATGGTCCAGCATCGTGTGGTTTCGAGGGGATTTCCAGACGTCCTCTCTAGCACCACCTACAGGTTGTGATTCTGAGGTGGGTATCTGGACAGGTTTTTGTTGGATTGCAATGAAGTTGTTCATGTTTGAGGGTCCGTTCTCCCAAATTCAACAAAATAAAAGGTTTGTCACATGTTCTAGCCAGAGTTCCCTCATTCAAACCCAGGTGGATGAAGAACATGTGTTGATGTTTGGTCTTTGGGCTTTGACCCCCGTCCCTCCTGATGAGGAGGCACAGCTCAGCACAGACAAGCTTCTGCAGTAAGAAGCTTGTTTTCAGGTTTGTAATGTGCAGGGATTTGACACTTCTTCTTCTCCCCCAGTGCTACAGAGATAAAATAAATGTTGTGTGAGTGTTGAAAAGTGACATTTGCAAAACTCCACAGTGACGTCTCGCTCAGACAAACAAATGCTTCAGTGACTCGGGACAATTCTCAAACTCACTGTCAACTCTTCTGTGGAAAATAGTTTTATCTAAAGGTGTTTCTCACTTTGCTGCATTTTTCAGGCTGAGGTTTTCGGTTGTGTCCTTGGTATTTAACCACACTCATGGGCAGACATACAGGAGGCCAGTGGTGGTTGTTGATTAGTTAGTCCTCCATGTTAATCAAAACTAAAATACCTCACCTAATATTGGATGGGTTATCAAGAAATTTGATCCCTGAAAGATAAATAACAAACATTTTGACTTAGAGCCACAAGAATCAGTGATTTTCTTGAAATTTTATTTAGGCAATCATGTTTTAGATATTCATGGTCCCTGGAAGATAAACCACAATGATCTTTTTTTAACTCAGTGCAAAAGAGACCAACAAATACCGGATGGATTTTTGTGAAATTATTTCTAGATATTCATGTCTTCCTCACTAAAACGCAAAATCTTTTGGTTTTAAAACGAGAACGAATTAGTTTAGATTGAAGGGAATGTCGTGCACCAGCCTTTCATCCAGAGAAATAAAACACAATTTGTTCCATTGGCTTCAACCTCGCTGAGTTTTCACAATGCCTTTGTCAAACTGGTGTGATTCTCCTTCCTGTGGGAACCAGCATGTGTCTGTTTACGTTATCCCTACAAACGTCCTGCGGTCCACACTTCACACCTCTGCCAGGGAATGTCAGCAAAGGAAAAACACAGAGCCGCAGAGAGCCCGAGCACATTTGTAGTCAGCAACACATCCGACTGGACATGTACACACAGAGAGAGAGAGAGGGAGAGAGAGAGAGAGGGAGAGAGAGGGGAGAAAGAGAGAGAGAGACAGCTACATGAAAGTTGCTGAGTCTCATCCCTCCTCCTCAGTCTGAACATGCACAGATCTTTCTATTCCCTGAGCTCAATGCCTCTGCGTTTGATCTCGTCAGCTCCGAGCGGCTCTCCAGGACGGGTCACAGGATGAGAGCTTTGGACCCCGGCTCCTCCGCCGGGAAGGAACCTGCACCTCAAAGCGAGGGCAGCGAGAGGAGCTCAAACCCCCGGGTCTTTGGGGAGAGGAGACATTCTGCTTATCAGGGGCTTATCAAGCCGTCGTGGGTTATATGCACTGTCAGGCCTCTGGGAATTGGCATTAAGACTGAAGAGGTAAGCGGGAGGCTGAGATGGAGAGGAGGGTGAGGGAGGGGACGAAGAGGGGATGATGGGTCAGTGAAGCATCGGGGGGGGGGGGGGGGGGGTTGTGTCTCGGAGGATAGAGAATAAAAGGGATTAGTTTTAGATTAGATGAGCTCCATTGTCATCAAGCCAGACATTTCCTTGAGTCTTTAATCAGCTTCTCTCCTCTTTTCTCAAAACACAGAGACGGAACAAGAGCGAATTGTTGGGATGAGATTGAATTTGACTCCGGGACTATAAACACTTGAGGGGCTCTTTAATTTTCATTAGAAGCCCTGATGCTCATCTGCTAATTAAATAAGCTTGTAGAGCGTCACGGTTGCACCTTGACAGTGTCGTGTGTTTGCCCACTTTCACTTTTATTACCACATGTTATAAAGAAAATATAAATATATGAGGATTAAAAAGAATGTGTTATAACCTCACTGGTGTGTTACCTCAGGTTTAACCATATAAATACACAGAACATTATATTACAAACGCAAATGCTGAGATTTGACAATGCAGAAATCTGCTCATGTGTGTTCCGAAATGTGTGCGTAATCAGATATGAGTACACAAGTTCTGAGAATGTGATTTCCAGATTTGTCCATATCCACAATGAGGCAGGCGAGGCGGCCATTTTGATTACTTTTCTCCTGCGTCTCCACACGTGCAGATAACATTACTAAAATACTAGCTCCATACCTTTCAGCAATTCTTGGACATTTGTCGGTAACTGACCATTAGAAGATCAAAACGTTCCGCTCCTTGAAGGCATCACTGCGATAATCTTCCATCTTTGTACTCCACCCACAGTTGTTGTATTTTATTTTGTTTTCAGCTGGATTCAGCAAAGTGTTTTAACAGCTCAGCTTTCAAACTGCAATGTTAGCAGGAAATGCTGACGATGCAGTTAAAAGCACATTACATTATTATGTAAAATGTAAAAATCAAGTTTTATTACTTATATATATATATATATATGGAATAAGCTACTAAACTTGTGCATACAACATATTTGGGTGTAAATGGCACTTTAAAACAATTAAGGATACAAATAGAAATATTCTGGAGCTCAGGCGTCACAACTAATATAGAAATAGATATGAAAATAGACATATTTGTGTGGGAGAGATACAGATATCAGCTCAATGCAAACACACTTTGAATGTGTACGAATCCAAACCATATCATTGATCCTACACACTGCCGATCAATGCTTCTTCTTTCTCCATGTGTTAGCAGGTGGACAGCAATTCTGACTTTGTTGATTTGTGTGTGTTTGTGTGTGTGTGAGTCGGTTTTATGTTCACGTCGTAACAGAAACTCGATCTTGAGCTCAAGCGTTGAAGGACAGAAAACGTGTGGCTGAGAAATCCAGACGCAAAGAGAGCTCTCTGTTAGCCTCCACTAATGAGGCCTGACGGGCTGCAGCAGAAAAGGTACCACAAGAACTGTATCTGGGGCCAATTATATCATCTCTCCAGCAGGGGAACCAAAGTATATTTATATATATATATATATATATATATATATATATATATGTGCTTGAAGAAACCAGCCAGAGAATAAAATGCCTTACAGATACACAGATGTGAACATCAAATTGCATCAATATCAAGGCTGGAAGAGTGGAAGCCTCCGAGTCCTGCGGGGATTCAAAGAGACTGTTTTAGTAGAGCGGAGGAAAACAAACATTCTCCTTGTGAGGATGGCAGCGCACCAAGAGCTCAAAATAGAGACATCAGCCTGCGTATCTCCCCTCGGTTCCACACACCGAGTGCGGCCAAGGGATTGCAAATGCAAACTGTTTCGATGAGGCAGGAACTCAGACGACCAGGGACTGACAAAGCTGATACAGCGCTGGCGTCTCCTGGTGAGTTTGTGTGTCGCTGGCTGCAGGCGGCGAGGGTCTGGGCTCAATCCAACGTGTGTTAACTGAGCCGGTCACAGAAGGAAAATCCTGTAAGTGCGACGCCTCCACCGCCGCCGCATCCAGGTCAAAGCTTCACATCTCCTACATGTCGATGCTATGTTTATCCTGCGGGACGTGTTTATTATGTTTGTTTGGTTGGTTTATCATAAATAGTTTTTTAAACATGAAAACCTACAAAGGGCCAGAGTTGGGAAATCCCATTTAGACGGAGCCCTGTGAGGGTCACGGGGGATTTTATTTTCTGAGAATTACATAAGGTTTTGCACAGTAACGCAATAATAATCCTCAGAATTTTCACCGTGTCCCTTCAGCAGCTGAGTCCACTGCATCTGTCAGTTAATCACATTCTATAACCCTTGATAAAAAAAGTACATGTGGATATTTGTGTACTGTATGGTGGATATTTATTTACAGTCAAATACAGTCATTAAATACATTTTCACGTATTTTACATGCGTGCTGGGACATATCTAGATTGGCCATCAAAGTAAGGTTCATTTTCACATGTTCACATATTAAGGAAACTACAAATAGCTTTATAATGTATTATATGATCCATGATAACAGCTCTTAGTGTTGAAACAGAAAATCATGCTTTTATTTTTTAGAACTACAATCAACAAACAGTCTCCAGTTTAAACTAGATTTTACTTTATCTGCAGTTTAATCATTGGGAGAGAAAGATATCTTCCAATGAAGTTAGTTTTAGATAAGTACATTTATAGAAAGGCAGCTGTGGATACAAACATTTTAGTATGAGCAGACACTTCAGAAGCAGAGGAGTTAAAAGGAAGGAGTGTCTGGGTGGATTGACAAACCGGTTCACAGAAACAAAACCTTCACTTTGTGCCTTTTGGGGCTTTTTATGTTTCTTTGGTTTAAAGACACCTTTTGTCACAGGACCTGGATAATACATGAAAGCTGTTGATGCAGCTTCTCCCCCGAGACTCGAAGAGAAACCTCAATATTGACAGTGTAAACTAAATGTGCTCTTTCAGCTTTTGTTTTAATCATAACCGGGGTTGTTCAAAATGCAAATATCCATTTGAGGCAGTAAAAGGTTTTTGAACACATCACATGTACGACAGTTATTGTATTTGTACGATAATTTTGCCGTCTGTACAATGTACGATGAATATGAGGATGAACGTGACACATAGGGGCTTAAAACAAGTGCTTCCTGTCTCATGTTTCAAAATAAGAGTGTATTTCAAAAAATACATGCTTAATTGCATAAGAATCTTGAAACAGCTTCAAAAACGTTGTTATTAAACTACTCTGGTGGTGCTTCTGTCCTGTGTTGAGCTTCTGAAGGAAGTTTTATTTCGGTATGGACGTTTTGTGGGACAGTTTGTGTTTGTGGAGTCTCACCTGGTTGTTCCTCTTCTTGTGTTTGTTGCTCCCTGAGTTCTGTTCTTAAACATTCCCTTATTTCCTGTTTTATTTTCTTACTCACCCGTATGCCTTGTTTCACCGCACCTCACTTCCTGTGTCTGTCTGGTTTCCCTCCTTGTTGATGTCCTGCCCCGTCCTCATGAGTTTCACCGGTGTCTCGTTACCTTGTGTATTTAATCCCTCTTTTCCTGTTTGTCACCTCACTTTGTCTGCTGGTGCTCCTCCGGTTGTCCTCCTGATGGTTCATTGTGTGTTTGAATAACTTGTGTTTGTTTTCCATTAGGTTTTGCCTCAGTTAGTTTCCTTTGCTCAGTCACAATCAAACACTTTGTCTGATCCGTACTCGTGACTCATCTGCATCTGGCTCTTCAGTCGCTCCTGCACGTGACGGTCACCGGCTGAGGAAGACCATCACATCTGGATTTGAATTCTGTTTGAAACAACCTGTACGGACACAGATGTTCATCTGAATCCGATGAATAAAGCTGAGAAAAACACCGGCTCAGAAGGTGACGGAGCTGCTGTTTGGACAAATAATCTAAATGAGTAATGACAATGTTCCACTTTGATTGAAACAGGCACTCGCGTGGATTTAATTTCGAAACAACCGTGTCACATTTACACACTTTATTGCGGGTTAATTGAAACCTGCTGCAAGTGTAATGAGCAGGATGCAGCTGCAACGATCAGATGTCAGATGCCACAAAGAAAACAACAGAGATGAATATTTGTTCTGTCTCTTGTTCCTCTTCCTGAGGATTTATCACCTGAGCTCATATTCCAGGTTGTGTATTTTATGTTGGATTTGATGTGTCTGGAAGATCTCAGGTCATTTTTCTGCGAATTTGACAAGGAGCTCCCCTTAATTTCAGGATAATAGATAATTCGAGATTCAGTCTTTCAACACATGAATCTAAGCAATAAACTCCAATATAACAGATACGACTGAAATTCAAATTTATTCATACAAAGTGAGACATGCAAACTCTTTTCTCATCTGTAAAAATCACTTTAGATGTGTTCTGCATTCATGTTTGCATCATCAAAAAGCCCCGGCCCCTCGATCTGTATTCCATCTGGCAGCGGCGCAGCAAATCAACCAATCACAATTAGCCCACGAGCCGTTATCCTGACAGAAGTGTGCGTTTCATCTTGTTCCCGTGTCTCCTCCGATATGAAAGCTCCCGTTGTGAAGCGCTAACTTTTCTCCGAGGTGTGGGCTGAGCTGGTTTGTTATTAAGCACCAGACGGTTTCTCCTTCTTGTTGTGGAAGCATCGGGCCCCGGCGCAACATATCGTCTGTCTTCCAACACCTCGGCTCCTCCTCTCTGAGAAATTGCAGATCTAATGGGAACCAAAATGGGCCGATGGTTAATGCATGAGAGACGTTACTCCAGACTAATGGCTGCTGCTGCAGAGTGCACAGGCAGAGCGGGATGAGGAGAAAGAGCGGTAAGAGGCAGAAAGGGAAAGAAATGACAGAAGTGATTGAAAGAGCAGCAGAGATGAAATGAGGGCGGGAGGGGGGGGGGGGGGGGCGGTAGGTTTAGAAATGTTGAATAGAGGGCGGCCACATGAGGGCGGCACGTTGTTTAGATGTATCTGAGTCCCTGAATCGTGGATATGGTAAAGTGAACAGTATTAATGGTCAGATGTCTTATTCGGTGAATTAGATTCATGTCGGTGAATGGAGATCATTTGTGTTGCTTTGTTTTACCTTTAAGTTTTAGTGTGGACATTTACCATATATGTTTGTTATTTTATATCTTAATTTGGTTTTATATAAATGGCTCTATCCGTGAATACTAGAGCCAGCCACCAGGGGGCGATCCAGATGATTGTGCTCCACTTTAGGGGGCTTTCAAGTCGTCCATCTTTACAGTACATGCTATGGCCAAGCTGAGAAATCATTAATCTCAGTTGATGTTCTTTGTTCTTACAATTCACTGCAACCAAGCAACCGACGGCAAATAGACCATGTGCTTCCCGTTCAAACATCGTTTATGATACACAGATAAAACGCTCGTCAGGGTGGAGGAGTATTAGCGAGGACGTGACCTGACAAGCAATCTACCAATCCACCTCCTGACTCAGGTGGGAGGAGATTGCCTTCCTCTCCTCCGTCCTCGCTCCCATTTGGGGCGAACGAGCGATGGACAGAGACGTTACAGTGATGTGATATCAGTCCACGCAGTCCTAGCCATGTTCTGCCCATATTTAGAGGCTCCAGGGTTCCTGGGGGTGGGGGTGGGGGCGAGAGGAGGTGCCGGTGCCCAGGACTGTGTCACATCCAGCGAGGTAACAGATAATAAGGAGTGGGCGTCTGACAGATGACCTGCATTAGACGCCGAGCCGGGGAAGGAGCACCGTGATGTGGGTTGAGTGGAGGGAGCAGGAAATATTCATGACTCGCAGACGAAACGACTTTAAGGAAACCTCTTTGCGCCGCAGCATTCATCAAGTGTTAATGAACGTCTGAAAGGGTACAAATGCAAATGGGAGAACTGGGAATGGAGAAAGAGAGAGAGAGGGAGAGGGAGAGAGGCAAACAGATGGGGAGCGAGAAAGAGGGCAGAGTGAAAACTATCATCGCTGTGATGAATGAGGTCTGGTGGCAGGAGCCCTCAGGCGATCACTCAGTCACAGAGACAGGCTTCTGTGGCCCTAACTTCATTATCATGACACAGTCACATCAACACTCTCCCTCAGACGAGAGCGCGGCAGAACTCTATAAAGAATCAGTTAAACTGGTCGAGGTTCACCGGCTTGTCACAGGCCGAGAGGACGGCTCGGGTCTACTCGGGTTTGAGAGACCTGTCAGCACTTCCTGTTCGCCCGCTGACTCTCTGCATGTCGGGGGGGTTAAACGGATACCGGCTCCTTTTAATTATAATCAGACCTTATTAATATACTGTGGAAGAAGCTGAATTCAATGTGCACAACACAATATAATAAACTGCAGCCTCTTTAAGTCACTATCACCACCCTGGCTCGTGGTCATAAGAAAACAACAGGCTCCCATATCGGCAACATTTGTCTCCGCCGCCCCGGTAAGAGGTTTTGTGGCCTTTATAAAATAAACCTCCACCTTTTGCTCCCGGACCAACACTCATAACTTGTGCAGCCACAGAAAAAGTCACAGAAGTTACGAGCTCTGCTTTTATTGGTGGCAGCGGAGTCGCAGGGCAAAAGGAAACGACCGGCAGGACCGAGGCCGCCGCTCCGGGGACAGAACCATAGTTTGGCAGGAAGCAAATATCTCACATCAGTTTCAACATATTTGCAAATGCATGTGAATAAATCAATCTGGTTGCAATTACACGTCCTATAATACATCTTTATCTTTGCAAATTAGTCGCATATTGACATCATTTCAAGGATGACATTTTTATTGCATTAATGACTGTTGTTAGATTAGAGACATGTTTCATTTTCTCAAGTTCAGATAAATACTTTTCAGTAACTCTCACTGTTCTGTGAGTTCTTGTATTTCCTTCATTCCATGTATAGATATGTTATTTTCTATAATTGTTGTATTTAATATTATTGACACTTGTATTGTAACAGAAACTCCCTGAAAGTAGTTTTATTCCATGATAATATATTTCTACATTTGTCTGGACTGATCAAAAACCTCTTATATTTGCAGCATTCAGTCGTTTCATTTAATCATCAAGTGCCGGAGCCTTCCCCCTGACAGACGATGACACACACTCATTGTGGTTCTGGTTGTTGACGACACTTATCCTCTGTGACCCTTCTTCATTTTATTACATTAAGTATGATGTCCTGCAGCTTCAGTGTCTGAGAAACTACAGTTTACAAGGTGAACATGAATTTGTTTCTCATTGGCCGTCGGACTCTCTTTGTGTTCCGTATCAACTCAGGCAGAACGGTTCCACTCGGCGTCCTTCAAAGAACCCGCTGCCAACAAACAAGCCTTATTTGGCGCCCTGAGCCGCGCTATTTATCATAATCTGAATTCATATCCAATTTAGCACCCGTTGTTTCATCTTTGTCAATTTTGTCCTCGGGTTAATTTAGCTTTGCATTGATCGCCGCCCTGCCCGGGCGATTTGCAGCAATCTGTGTGTGAGTCCTGGGGGAGGGGGGCGGGGTGGGGGGGGGGGGGTGATCGATGAGGCGCTGTGGCCTCCGGCGCCTCCTCGGTCGTACAGTCAAAGCGACGCAGGCGTTTCTGTGAGACGCGAAGCGACACGTGAAACTGTGACCACTTGTCTCTGCCTCGTCAGATACTCCAGGCCTCGCCACAGCCACAGTGGAACGTGGTCAACGGCTCAAGGAGGCTTTCAGAGGTTAATCATTGACAAATGCAATCTTCCTAATGCTTTGTGTTGCGTGTTTTTATGGAAGAATAACACACATAAAGGTAATGGAGTGGGGGGCAGTTTCCATGGAGGCTCTACATTGGGAGCCCAAAGATACGTTTTGCAGTTAATTGAAATGTGGGAGGTGGGGATATAAAAGGTCCACATCAAATATTTATGCAGTGAATTAGCCTCTTTTCAAACGTGAATGAGAACATTGCATAAAACATGCATGAGAGGAAAAAGGTCATTAAGAAGCAACGTACACCATTTGTAGCATTCAGGGGAAAAATACAGTGGAGGAGAGAAAATGGCAAAAGAGATATTAGATGAAGTAAATCGTGTTGAACGTGAAGCTACATTAAAATGCAGAGTGCAGTATATGTATTTATGATTCAGAGACATTGTCTAGACGAAGAACTCACCGTATCTGAACCGCTCTACATCACGTTGTCGTCATGTGACCTTCAGACACAGAACAACGTGGAAGGCGAAAAGAGGAAACTTCATCCGCACACATTGATTCCTGATGAGGCTGGAGACCGAAGGGACCTGACTAATACCTGAAATTAACGTTTGGGACAAAACTGCTCCTCCCCACACCCCTCCTCCCCCTTCCCCAAATTACTGACATCTGTGAAAAGCAGGAAAAGGTTATCTCAGTTAACGTAATCATCATAAAGCCAATGAGCCGTCAAGACCACACAGATAACCAGCTGGAGGGAGCCGGGTCGAGATGTCTCCGAGCAGGTGTTGTTTGTACACGCTGAGAAAGTGATGGCTCTCAGTAGCGCGGGGGGTGCAGGGTAAAGGCGGTGCGTCTTCCAAGTGCTGGAAGATCTGCAGTTTAATTTAGAACGTCATCGTTAGAGACGGAGGATAGAGGATAGAACGAGGTGATTTGTGATTTAATTAGGCAGCGAGAGAGAAAGACGATCAATCCTGGTTTAGAAAAGGAAAACTCAATGGTCTCAATGGTTGTGAGGCTGGATTTAGGCGAAACCTGCGAAGCCACATATATCACTATCTTGATAAACGTGACTATAAAGCACCAGTAAAACTCTGCACCATTGACTTCTGACCAGGTTGTTTTAGTTGGATTCTTCTACAAGCATTTCCCCCTTTTTTCCCAGTCCATAAAACTAACTAGCTTTTTGTATTAGCTTCACATTCACCGTACAAGCATTAGAGAAGCAACAATTATCTCATCTATCTCAGCAAGACGTCAATGAGCATTTCTCCCAAATGTCAAATTTGCTAATGCATTCTGTGCAAATGTGCATCTCATGTATGAAATGAGATGCACGTTTCATAATGCATCTCCCATATTTTAAAAGAGATTTAAACCAAGGGCTGGTGGATGAGGCCAAAAATGCTTGAGATAATATCGATATGAGTTGTACCTCCTCACTGCCCTTGCACAACAGTTAAGGAATATATTTATATATATATATTCAACTTTTGTTATATTTGTATTGATGGAAATTACATTATTATTTGATCGTCTTTACCTAATTTCACTAAAACAGTTTGGAGCAGAGTGTTGGATCGTGTGAGGCTGCTTCCTCCAGAGCTGTGCTGTGAGTGGGAGCACCACACAGGGTTTTAAAGAGAGACGGATAATCTCCACACAATCAGGTGCTCGTCCAAAGTGCAATGGGTTTTAACAGTAAGACGTAAAACAGTCAGTGCTCAGCCTGTGTTCAGGTCAGACCACGTGCACAGCGATCCCCGGGGGGGCTGAGCTGCTCTGATAGGAGTTAAAAGTCCTTTATTAAAGCATGAGGGAGCAATGCCTTTCAGTCGCCCGGACAAAGAGTCTCCTGGGTCCTGATGCAGTTGTTCCTCACACTTTAATAAAAGACTTAATGGGCATTAGAGGCCCGCAGATCTCTCGGGGTTTCCAGCCACTGGGATATGTGGTCTGAACGTAAACTGAGCAATCATCGCTCCATCACTGCCATCCTGGTCTGAGTTGCCCTCTTGTGAAACATCCAGCAGATCCTCCAATACTCAGCAGATTCAACATGGTGTGTTCTCATCGATCCTCAGAGATGTTGAAAATGATGGAGGTTATGTGAAGCGCAGATCGATCCTCGACTCCTCTGGGACTTGTGTTGTTGCTGTAACTCAAATGTGAGCAGGTCTCCTCAAAAACCACTGAATCGATTTCTTTTCCACTTTCTCTAACATGGCGAGGTTGTAGACTTTTAATTTGTCCAATCAAATTTGGGCTCTAAAATTGGTATCAATGACCAACACACTGGAGCCCACGTGTTTTATTGGATAGCCCATAAAAACTTTATATGTTATGAGCCATATAACCATAGAGATTTCTGTATATTAACATTTACCGATATTAAAACTTTTCTTTCACGGCATAAACAATGCAGAGAAGACTGATTTATTAATAACTATTTATAATAATGTTAATGGTAATCAGTCTCAAATTCATCTTTGTCATAAGGGTTTATTAACGACCTAACAGATGTTATTTAATATATAGATAATAACCCTCTAACGGGAAGATGCACAATTATGCCCAGTGGAATTTGATTCACACTTTGTTTTTAAATTGAAGATTAGCTACCAAGCCAACTAACGTCTGACTTTGGTATATCGATGAGCGTGGCTCGAAGCTCCGGAGTCATTTATTTTGTGTTATTTGTTACACAAGCTGAGGTTTGGCGCGTACAAAACATTTCAAGGACAAGTCGGCATCAAGAGCAAGAAAGATCTCAGCAGAAAACATGCATCCGTCCGTCAGAACATCCATGTGGTGTTGGAGTGATGCTGTGACGGTCCCACGCAGAAAAACGCAAATTACTTCCTACGCTGCAGGATCGCCTTAAGATGCAGAAGCCCCGAAAAACAACAACAACAGGACCTGCACGACAACAACAAACCTAGAAGCGTACACAGGCTCAGCGGGCACATTGTGTCTCCATGTGGCCGGGCATCAGTCTGTGGTTTCTGCTGACGGCTCAGATGTTTTCAGCATCAGGAGAAAAAGCCTTCGTTAAACTCAGCGAGACGAGCTGAGCCTCTAACCAGCGATTACTGCCAAGCTGGGGGAGAGAGGGAGGAGAGAGTGTGTGTGGGTGGGATGTGTCAGAGCTCATCCACACACACACAACAGAGCACAGACACACACATTCAGCTGAAACACACAAACACAGGTGACCAGACCCGTCATGGCTGCTGGAAAGCCTGTGACAACCCGGTAACAGTGACCTCCCTGAAATCCCATTGGCTCCCAGTTGAACCAATCAGACACGAACCCGCCGTCTTTTACATTTTTACTCGTAATTATGAAAATTTGTTGCTTTGAAAATCTCACTCAGATGCTCAGTGTGAAACCGTGTGAGGAACAGACACAGAACAAATACACGAGAGAACGATTCACCTTGATTTCAAAACTCAACCTCAATTTGTTCAGTAAACGTTTGAATGTGATATTCAAACAAATCCCATTATTTCCAGTGATGTCACTAATTTCATTTCATCCACAAATCACCTTTATCTGGACACACCCCCCCCGTCTACCTCTCTCTTTTTGTTTCCATCAAGTGTGTTTGATTGCGGGTTTGGAGACCAGAGCTCCGCCTTAAATACCCAGTTCCAACCTCGACACTCCTGGCAGACCAGACTCCTGGCCTCTCGTGACACACACACACACACACAGTCAGACTACTGCCCCCCCCCCCCCCCCCCCCCAGCTCCAGCCTTCCTCCTGACCTCCCGGTGCCTCTCAGTGCCCCCAGCTTCCCCCACAGCCATGATTTCTTCTCAGCTTCAGCTATCACACACTCTACCTCTGCTCACCCCTGGTTCTGAAATACACTGTGGGTGTAAATATCTAGGACAACCCCCCCCCCCCTCACCCTGCACACTAATCAATATGTCCCTACCTCTGCAGATTCATTCCCATGCCCAGTGCAGGAAAGAGAATGATCATTAAAACTTTATAATCAATCAACATTATTGTAACGAGGTGGTCGACAGTATGAGAGCAAAGGCTCATGGGAGGTTGTCTCAAATCAGGGGTCGCTTCCTCTTGAAGGCTTCATTTGAAAACCAATCGGATTCAGGAAGCACCAGTCACTGAGAGAGAGGGAGAGAGGGAGAGAGAGGGGGAGTAAGAGTATATTGTCATGGTCATGGAACCCAGCTTGACATTTCAGAAAGTGCACTCCAAGACCCATGCATGGTATAAATGCAAAAGGGCAAACATCCATTGTGAATGAACTCTTTTTAGAAACTATAAGTAGGATTTTGTATTTTCCTTATTCACGAATTAAAGTTTCCACCATAAATTGAGGCAGAAAAGTCAAAATGTACAATATGTAACTTCGGCCTCTAGGGGTCGCTATAGCAAAACAACGATGACAAAAGACAAAACGTGCTTTTACCTTGAATTAAACTGGGGATTCATCTGTTTGAACACGAGTTAACAAAATATATGTTGTTTTGTAGACATTTTATTGAAGAAATGTATAATTATAATAGAAGTAATTATCTAAACGTGTGATAAAATTAAACCTTCCCCCACCGTTTGTCCACAGACCTTTTTAAACTGCTTCCAGTCGTATGTGTGTATAATGGCACTGATTCAAAATCCACTCAACTGTAACAACACGTTCTAATGTGCAGCAAGTCGAGCGTTAAAAAGTCACTGCTCCTAATTGATATAAACTCTACACAAGTGGCCGCGGAGGCAGAGCGGTCAAAGTTCATCATCACCAGCCTCGTGCAGCGTCCAGCTCCCTCACGTCTCTGCAGCCGATCCGCACTGCGCTGAAGTGCAACGTTCTTGCTGAGGTCAGCGACCATGAGAGGACCCGGGAGTCCGACCCTGAACCTTCTGGGTCCCCAGCTGAACGATCACGCAGCCCCGGGGCCCTGTGATGAATTCTGATCAGGCAGAGCTGCTGTGTGTATCCTTCACTGTCAACCAGGAAGGAAAACAGTCGCTCAGGTCATCGCCCAACATGGATTCTCCAGAGGTCAGGTCCCAAAGCAGGAATCCAAGAAGGTATTTACTTGTTAATCAAACTATAGGAGCCAGTGTCTGACTGCAGTGTTTAGCCCAAATCCATCACTGTTTTGAGGGTAAGATTTTCTTATGATCCAAGAAGGCTGGAGCTCACAGTGCTGAACATCTCTGACTGGTTCCCAGTACTGTTAATAAAACAACTCTAAATAGGAGCAGTTATTGAAGTTTAATACGTGGCCTTCTGTCTTTGTCTGCCGCTCCCCCTCTCGTCTGAATAATGCAGAAGATTTGTTGCTGATGTGAACGCGTCTGAACCTCCTGCTGTTTAGTGCTTGTGTGGAAGGCAGGCAATTCTTAAAAGCCATGTTTCCATCTAAATAACTTACACTGCACTTTCTCTGGTCCTCATAATTCAGAGACAAAGTTTGAAGTTGTTTGTAAGAGCAGCTGCCAAACAGATGGACTATATTTATTATTATTTACGCATATTGTGGTATCTGAGGTATCAGTATCTGAGGTATCAGTACCTAAGGTATCAGTATCTGAGGTATCAGTATCCGAGGTATCAGTACCTAAGGTATCAGTATCTGAGGTATCAGTATCTGAGGTATCAGTATCTGAGGTATCAGTATATGAGACACTAAACAATGAGAAAGAAAAAAATACTCAACAAACCACAAAAATAATTCCAGATCCTTAGGCAGGGGCGTTGCAACAGGGTGGGCAAAACGGGTAACTGCCCGGGCCCCAGAGCTGAGAGTTACAACGCTAATCGTGAAGGGCCTCCCAGCTCTAATTTGCCTGGGGCCCCCAAAAGTCCCCTGAAACCCCCCCTGTCTTGGTTGAATGGAACCAGCTGTGGGGCCAAGTCCATCAGAAAAAGCCCTTGTGTTGTGGACAACAGGCTGCCAGACCGCTGGAGAATAATCACCCAGGACCGACTGGCAGTGGAATCTGCAGCCAGACTCGTCCCAGGTAAAAAGACCAGAGAGAAAGAGAGAAAGAGAAAAACCTCTCTGTTGTTTTCGCGGTGAATTGGAAAAAGAAACAGCCCTGCAGAAAATCCTCAGGGGAGAGAAAGCACTGCCATGGAGACGGCAGCCCGAGGCTGAGGCACACAAACGTGGAAGAGCACGAGATCAACGGCTTTCACCGGTGCAGCACATTCACGTTCGCCAGAACTCACATCCACATTGTCATGAGATGCGTCTGTTTTGAATATGGGATTCATTTCCACTGTGCAGCTGTTCACAGGTGTTAGTCTCTGTCAGTTCTAAAAGCAGAGTCTGATTTGAATAAAAAAAAAAAAGAGACCTGCATGGATTTGAGTCATTTTCATCCTGTGAGTCGTGCAGAGTCTGAGCAGGTTTTCCCAAAATTTGGTAATCATCTGGTGCAGGATGTGGACGGAGCTCAGAAACTCAAATGTGTTCTGTAAAAACGGTTGAAATTGAATTATTGTCTGTTTCTCTCAATTTAAAATTTCCCATTTGATAGTGGACTTTTGAATTTTGTCATGTTTTGTGTTTCTCAGTGAAAACCAGAGACGCCTCTCCACTTCCTCCCACAGCATCTCGAGGCACTGGACTCTTACTCCATGTTCTCCACTGCAACACGAGAGTTAAGGTCATGAGGAGTGAAGTGGTGAGCTGAGTCTGAGGCTGTTTTCCATTAAAGGGCCGTGAAACTTTGAAGTGAGACTTTTAACAGAGCGCCCTCGAGGCCCGGACTCGTTCATTAAAGGTAAGGGACACATCCATTTTTGATGTTACCAGATCTAACCTTTTGATGTGCATTACGGAAGCAGGGGGTTTGATTCCCAAGAGATAAACTGGATGAGGAAATGCTGCCTGTGGTACATTACATCAGGACACATGAAAAAGCTGATTTATTCAGCCACACGGTCAGTCTCACAGATTCAGCTCCAGACAGATTTTGTTTAGGGGTGAAATACATAAAGTGACTTATTAGAGCCAACTTGTTAAACAACTAAAAGAGATTCCGAGCTTCTTAAATGAAAAATTCAACTGTTTATGACAAAAAGATGATCATCATATATCATCATAAAGGTTTTCTAACTTAGTGTTGGGCTGTCGCTTCATTAAAGAGCTTTGTGTTCTTCACCGCTGTCACTGACACGTTTACCCACCTGTCAGTGGATCTTCAAAACATCCATGATGTTTTTACCATCCTTAAACACCAAATCCTCATCATGTGATACGACTCATTCTGTGATCTGGCTCCATGATGAACGTGGAAGCTACTGCTGATAGAAAGTATGTGTCTGAACAACACACACAGGTGACCACTACTCCCATGGCAGCCCTACCTTTAGGCCCATGTGCACTACACCTGGTAAAACGGTTGTGGACTTTATAAAAATGTGAAATCCATGCAGACGGTGACTGAAGTTGTGTAGTTTCTGCTGCGACTCAACCACAGAGACACCCACAGCGGTGGAGTGTCGTGTTAACACTGTGAAGACATTAACACGAGGCTTTACCCTCATGGAGACCCTGGTCGTCAAATACCTCTTTATCTCCCCGGCGAGTTCAGGACCGTGTAATCGTCTGTGTTTACATCCCGCCCGGCACTAATGCAACCTGCTTTATTAAGCTGCACAATGAGATCAGACAAGGTGGATGACAGAGGCCTGCAGCGCCGCCACCAACTTGAAACACAGCACGGGTTCGTCTCTGGGCCTGGAAGCACTTACACTCCTGTTCCTGTCAGGTTCGCTCGTACCAGTGATCCCAACTGGTCATTAAACTTCAACTGGGTGACTGCCACCTGCTCACGTCGCGTTCATTCCTACACAACAGAGCCTGGTACGTCTATTTTTAATGAGCCATTATACTGTAAATGACGTATAATATTTACAGCAGAGCTAGGAGTTTATTTGGATGAGCTTTTAAAATCACCAACTGATTTCCTGTCCTTTCAGAGTGTCAGATAAAACGTTTATGACAGGAAATGGCTTATATTAGAAAAAGGGGCGAATATGACAAATTCTCACTCATGTGATTAACGATCTTTTTCGGATTATTTCTCTGCATCCTAAATTTCTGACAAGCTGTGGATTTAAACCTTTGTATCTGGTAATAATAATAATTCATTCCCCTTCTACGTGCACTGTAGTTTTTGTCCCTTTCAGGATCAAATTAAACGTTTTACTGGAGTGTACCTTCCGAGCAGCACAGCCAATACACTCTGTTGTGCACAAAGAAAGGAAGCGCAGCATTCAGGGCGTACAGGGCAGGAGCCGGGATTTTCTTTTGTGTCTGGCTTCATTACAGAGAAGATGAGCCTAAGTCTGGCAGACAGTGGGGAAGCGTCAAGGTTGCACAGAGGTTCCCCCCCGAAAACATTCACTCGGATACAATTTTAAAAGCCCCTCCTGTAACTAATCCATGAAATAAGCAAAATCCAGACAATCTACTCACAGAGAGGGGACGGTTTGAGCTGGTGTGTGTGTCTGTGTGTATGTGTGTGTGTGTGTGTCTGTGTGTGTGAGAGAGACTCTATGTGTTGGAAGAAAGAACAAAGGCAGATTTTTCACACATCGGACATGTTTACTGGTTTTCGTCCAGACTGGAGTTGCACCAGCAAACAAGTGGATTTTGTGCGACACTGACGTCATTGTTTTGCTCTCTCTCACAAACACACACACACACACACACACACACACACACACACAATGTGAAGCGGCTCCACAGTCAATTGAATCACAGCAAACACCATCAGACTCAAACTAAAAAGGTTTTGGGAAAGGTCACTCTGAAATTTCGAAAAATAATCAGCCACGTACATAGATTTGTGGAATTCATGCATCCACATAGATTTGAATGAATTAGGACAAACAAAAACAAAAACAAAAATACCAATATGCATCTACAGAGTCTAAATGACTCTTTCTCTTCCTTCAGCTCGTAAAGTTTTTTTTTTAAACTCTTCTCTCTCTCTTGTCTCCGTCTTATCTTTTTAATATCCTCTTTTCTCACATCGTGACATCTTGCCGGCAGGGTCCGGGACCATGGAGCTGATCTGAAGTCAGGGTCGGAACTGTGAGGCATGAAACACCACTGAGAGCAGGACTCATGATCTCACCTTGGACCCCCCCCCCCCCCCTCAACCCCCCCCCCCCTCTCTCCTCTCCTGGGGAGCCGCGGGTGGTGGTCGCTTTCCAAGGTGAGGAGCCTGCACTGGTGCATTGTGGGTCCTGCAGCCCGACGGTGGAGCGGCTTTGTCTCCATCCATCACACATGGAACAAGGATCAATACGCCATGTTTTCAGGGTCACTGGTTGTTATTGTTTTTATTTTTATATCTCATCACTCCCACATCATTTCCACCTTTCAACCAGAACTTGAGCTAATGTGGTTAGTGTTTATTTTTGTTTTATGTGTCCAATAGAGTTCTTTTGCATTTAATTTTAAAAAAATGTAAATTTCAGTGAGTTAAACCATCATTTCCTGGTCAACAAGAGGAAAAACAAACAGAGGAAAATGTTTTTTGATGCGTATAATATATTTGTATATATATATTTAATTTACTTTTGCCCAGAATGCAACAGTGGCAGCAGCCTCACACACGGACCATTGGTCGAGCGGCGGCGAGTCGGACTCCCCGTGGTTCACTGCTCTTCACAAAGAGATTTCCCGTGAATGGTAACTGTTGCATCATCAGCGAGTGTGACTTGTTTTTCTGTTTGGGCCGCTCCAGTGTCAGATGTTTCCTCCCAGTTCTTCCCGCCTGCTGGGAACGGCATAACCTGCACGTAACCCCGACGTGGGAACGTGCACGGCAAAGGTTAACACCGCGTTAACACGGGCTTACGATGCTCGGCAGTGCGGGCGGATTATGAAACGGCTGAAGACGTGTGAGGAGGACGGACGCCTGAGTCACACGTTGGTTGAGATAATATCCCGAGGCTAAATGATTGAATGAAAAATCTGGACTCTGTCTCTTATTAGTTTAAATTACCTGAACAGTGTTGTGTATTTATCGGGGACCATTTTCAGCTGTAGAAATATCTAGTGAGTAATTACAGCAGCAGGACAGTGTGTGTGTTGGTGAGGAGGGGGGGCAGTGTCCATGCTCATTGTAATAAATAAGTTAATTTCTCCAGGAACTTGATAAATGAGTCTTATTTTTCACTTCCAGTAAAAGAAAAGCAGCGTTGTGCTCCAGTTAAAGTTGTTTTTTTCATTTTGAAGTGTCAAAAACTTTGATGCACACGGACCCGAAGGAGGAAGTAAATAAAAACTTTACTTTGACAGTACCTCACAGCAATTAGTGAGTTTTCAGAGTCTTGTTGTGAATGTGAACTGAACCAGATATGAAAGTATCAAGGAGGAAATATTCGGGGGGGGATTGAACCATAGTTCTTCTGCTCATTGGAATGAAAATAAAAAAACGTGGTGCAGCAGAGTGGCTCTGGCTCAGGATCATTAATCAAACCCAGAGGAAGGATCAGAACCAGAGGTGAAGTAACAAAAGACTATTTCACCAGGGATGATGCTGGACGTTAGCCTGTTTTACTTAGAGTATGGATATAATGTGTTTGTTATTTTTTATTTGTTTAACCTAAACTAACAATGTGTTAGTCCACGACACACACACCCACACACACACACACGTCCCTGATTGCCACAGTACACACACAAACTGTTTGTCTGACAAACACCGGCGTCTGTTTGAAGCAGAAATCCACGAGCACCTTGTTCGTGTTGACTGATTCTCAGTTTAATCCAATAACAAATAATTTTATGTAATTTAATAACCAGCCCTATTCAAACAAAGGCTCAAGCTACAGGCCAATATTCACGACAACGTGAGTCGTGAATATTCTCCCAGTTTTATGGGAATAAAGTCGAATATGTGACAATGAACCCCAGCGGGGGGGGGGGGACAGGGGACAGGAGTCGCTCAGGCAGATCTCAGTTTGAGTGGCGGGTGTCGTCCTCCCGTAGAGAGCTCCGACACATTCTGGAGGCGCTAATACATTCAACTCCTTTATCTCACACGGGGGATTTGTGGGGTTCAGCAGGTTCGGATCGCCCCCCCCCCCCCCGCCTTGCTCTGCAGAGGCGTGTCGACCATCAGCACTGTTGGCGCCGGGGGGGGGGGGGGGGGGCGACAATGACGCCCACAAAGGCAACAGACATCTACACACCTCGGGAGAAGAGTGCGCAGCTGGTAATTACTAATGAAGGACACGCAGGGATTTCAGACTCAAGGTCGATCGTATGAGAGAAACACAAACAGGACAGAATAAGAAAACCCTCAGTGGATTTATTATCATGCAATTAAAACCGACATAATGACGGTAATACCGTTGATTTAATTAAGATAAAGTTAAATTACCGATGGCCCCTGAACACCACGGTTCCCTGTAAGGACGCAGATTTTAGGAAACGACTCGAGCTGCCCTCGCTCAGCCTGAAGCCGAATCGCTTTATTAATTAGAAAACACATTTCAATGCACGGGAAAAAGATTACGGACCAAAAATGAATACTCTGAACGTTGCTCAGACGAAGTTATATGAGGTCCTCGATGTTCTGCCATCAGGTCACTTTACAATTAATTATTCTGTGGAGCCATTCAAGAGGAAACACGTGTTGACGCAAATTATTAGTTATCTCTGCCGAGCAGGTTTTGTTTTCTTTCGTTCTCAGGAGGATTCATGAAAACAGAAAGAACCAGTTAATGTGGAATGGATCTGGACAAATGGCTGACTCCAGGATTTCTGTTTCACTTCCTTCATCGTTCTCCCTGTTTTTTGTTTGTTTGTTTGTTTGTTTGTGAACAAGACGACACAAAAACGACTGAATATATTTCCATGAAACTTGGTGGAAGGACGGGTTTTGGAACAAAAAAGAAAACATCACATTTTAATGAGTTTTTGACGTTTTCACAGATTTCCCGATGGAATAATTCATGTATCCTGATGAGAAGGATCCAGCTTATTTAGGAGAGTGGGATCTACGAGTGTGTAATTTGATGCAGCTCCAAATAGAAATGTGGTGACTTTGTTTACTACAAACCTGTAACTACCACTCATGTGTAGCTATAGGATATTATAGATTCAACAAAGAATCAACAGGTTAAATGTTTTATCAATGGTTTTAGAAATAAATCTCAGGATTTGGTGCAGATCCACATCTTTCACACAGAGCGTTGTTAAATGTCGAGGAGGTTGTGTTTTCGTTGCCATCTGTTTGTGTGTCCGTCAGGAGGATTACTCAGAAACTACTGAATTGAATTCCAGGATATTTCGTGGAGGCGGCGGATCAGAGCAGGACCCCGTTAAAGGTCTCCTGCAGGCGAGAGTGAAGTCAAGTATGAAACAGGAAACCATCATGAACAGAGCCGCGGTCGAGAGGAGCTCAGCGCCAGGTCACATCCTGTGTGTTTGTGTATGTTTGTGTGCGTTTGTGTGTGAAAACTCAGAAATGGTGAAAGAAATTAAACAAACTTTCACTGAAAACTGGTGGAAGTGAAAATTCCCTTTACTAGTGATGTATTTTAAAAGCTTGTTGTTGCTCGTGAGTGAAAGAACAGGATGAACGAATACACACTGGTTTTCGGTTCGTAAATTATTATTTATTTATACACAATGAAGAAGAATCTAGTTTGCCTCGAATTCTTTATTTTCTGGGACTATATTAATTTGGTTTGCATTTTGATTTCATTATTAATTAATCTTGTGCCCGTGAAAGAGAGAAAGAGAGTAATCAGTCACTCACATGTTCACAAATAAGTGATTCAATCAGTGCAACCACCACAATTATCCCTACAGGTCTAATATTAATCATTATAAAACTTGTTTGTTGACATGGTGGCATTCTGCCTGTGATCCGAAGTGCATTCCCTTCTGCTGCAGCTCAGTGTGTGTTCGGTGTCAGTCACTCAACCTTATCTCACCTGCAGCCGAGACTCTTTAACCTGCACAGGGAGCAGAGACCATATCTCCCCAGTACAGGCCTCTCCTCACTGGTTACCACTGAGGGGCAGGATGGATTTTTTTTCTAATCTTTGATTTGTTTGTTTTTGCAAAGCGGCACCAGGTTCCCTCTTTGAACTCCTCTCCCCTCGGTGAGCTGCCGACCAATCAATGCTCTCCATTCCACGTTCTCTTTTATTTTCCATGGTTATCAATGCAGATATGACTGTTTTTCTCTTTTTTTGGTCTGTTTTATGTATTTATCACCTTTGCAATGCTGTTGTTTAATGGAAATTATATATTTAGAGATACCTTCTTCCTCATGTCTAATATTTAAAATGTGCATGGTAATAATGTACGTATCTATTTGCTCTAAATCTAGGATAGAACCAGGTTAGGGCAACTTGCACGATCTGTAACACCAGTAAAAGTTAAAGGTACTGAAACATTAAAGTAGTCTCTGACAGGAACTGTACAAAGTGAAGTTATTTTTCTCCCGTGTTTCCTTCATCCGTGTTCTTCCTCATTTGGTGTTGATCAATAAACCAATCAAAGCCTTCGGGGCCTAATTTTGTCGTCGTCAGAGGAAAATAATTGTTTTTAAAATATTAATGATTCTGTTTTTAACTGTGATAATGAGCCTTGTTTAGCGGTTGTTGATTTATTTTTTGGAGTCATTATCCAAGAGGCCAAGAACAACTTACTCAAGTTCTGTGCTTTCCTTTCATTCCATTCCATTTATTTGATAATTCAATTTGCAGGTTACTTTTTACCTAAGGTTTTACATTAGATATTTATTTGTACATTCTTTCATCTCAGGTTTTTTTACTTGCCTTTAAATGTTTTTTTTTTCTTGTGCTACTGGTAAATTGTACGAAACCTTACAGGACAGTAACAATGGGCAAAGTGAGACCTAGAATCTGTAGGACTGTAGAAGTAAATAACAGGATCATCAGCGTAGAAACATTCAAATCAGGGTCATTTTGAACTGGATTTTATATGTAAATACATAAGATACGTGTCGTGGAGAATCTGTGACAGAAGTCGAGTGACAGCAGACTCACTGCGGTCAACTCAATATCATGTAAAATCATGAGTGTGGAATGAGAGGGGGACACAGAATCCATGTTTCTGCAGAATCTTCACCGGCCACATTTATACTTTAAAATCGGTCACTCATGCTCCACTGGGATAATATTTTTAATCATTTCAATGTTTTAAAATATCTCTGATTTCCTTCCCATGTCACGAGAAAGGTTTCAGCCTCTGTGATCACACAATGAAATGTATTTGGGATTCAAAAGGGAAATGATTCCTCAGAACACAGATCCCAGAACTGAGGAATCAGCCGTCGTTAGTGTGGAGAGAGAAGTTTAAGTTTTGATTCAACAACCCATCACATGCAATATCTTACAAGATATTAAATTGGCAGTGGAAAGAGATTTATTTTTAAACATCTGCCAAGATAATCCTGCGATCGCCGATTATTGTTTTTTGGGGGATTTAAAATGAAAACGTGAAAATACACAAAGCTAAATGAGCTGCTATGCACTCGAGCACGAAAAAGCAAATATTTCTCCAAGTATTCATATGTGTGGGTGTGGATTTACAGTGGACAGCAGCCGTGGGAGTGATGAAGACCGTGATGAAATCCGAAATCTGACCCCTCCGCCGATGCACCAGGTGTCTAATCCATCATCAAGGGAGCCCTGATGTCTTTTATCTTCTTCACTGAATGCAACATATTTTCAAAGCAGCGGCGGTTGAGGAGATCAGAGAGACTTTATAACCAGTTCGAGAATTACTGAGAAGAAGACACCTCTGATACCGGTCTGATCTCCCGCCGCCCCGCCTGTAGAGGGCTAATATGGGATCTATGCATATTACTCAACACTTTCATGATAAGCCTATGCGGAGAGGCCATGCAGAGAGAGAATTATTAATCAGAATGATAATGATTTGGAAAAAAGACTGAAGGGGGAATGTAAATGGGGGAACAGTGGGCACAAGTGATATTAGTATTCAAAGTGGAGCTTTTAAAGCACTGCTGGGGGAAACTTAGAGCCTGTGCAGAAACACAGCTGTTTCAAGGATCTTCTACAGGGCTCAGTCGTGCCCCCCCCCCCCCCACCCCAACTCCCCTGTTTTCTTCTTCTTTGCTTCAGAGACTTTGCTTTCAGATCAACTCAAATTAATTTCCCACTGCCTTGTTTTCATTAGTTTTTCCATGTGCAGGAGTTCTGCATAATCTGATGGATTTAAATTCTTTCACACACCCAAAGGGAGGAGGGGGGGAACAGCAGCCTCATTAGAATGACAGATAAAACCCAGAGCAGTTGATAAAGGGTTTGCAGAGAGAAATTTAATTATCTGAAAAAAAAACAAAAAAAGGCAGAACAACAAGTGCACTCCCAGGAAACTGATCTGAAAATATCTCCCACTTCTTAAGGAACCATAACGTGTGGTGACAGAGATCGACTGGGTGGTTTGCAAAGAATTAATATTTCCTCCTACTGTTTCTGACTGGGATAAGTTATGAGTCTGTGTGCTGTAAAGGTGCAGGAGCTAATGAGGGATGATGAAACACACTCCATGGTTGTTGTTCTGCTCTCTGTTCCATTTGAGCTCCTCATTTGTTTATCTCCCTGATGACGGCATCGCTCAGCTGTTTCTACTTCTGCCCTCGGCTCGCTCGCCTGTGGCGGTAACGAGTGACGGACGCGACGTGGTCATGTTGTCGTTCATCCACGCGCAAGAATCTGCCCATTAAACTCAGTCTTCTTCCTTGTGCTCTTGATTTGAAGTCTCAGGCTCTGAATAATAGATGAATCAGAGGCAGCGCTGCTCAGTCGAGCTGAGTCAGAAAAAAACAACCTTTGGTCCATTGAGGTAACGGCCTCATTGTCTCCTCTGAGGAAACCTCAGTATCTCCTTTAAACGTTATAGAAATGAATGTAAGGTTCCGTTAAATCTGTCTTTTCAGAGTAAAATACCCACCTGGAAGTTTTTAGCTTTGTGTTTAATCGTCCCCTGAGGACGTGAGGCAACACGACTCTAGTTCAGGACAAAGAGACAAAGGACCTCAGTGTGTTTGGAGGTTATTTTTCCTTAACGTCAGAAGAGAGTCGCTCGTTCATTTCAGCAACACAACAGCAAAGAAAAAACAATTACGTGGAAACAAAACATTCCAAACCTCCAATCAGCCCCAAACATTCAAACAACACCAATGTTAAGTAAGCAGAGATAAGCCAAATCAAAAAAGGGAACAACTCACACGTTTCCTTTCTGAAATTGGAACATTAATCATCCCAGTGCCAACACAACAAATACACAACGATGCATAATGTCATTAATCATGTGTTTCCTTTTTAATGTTAAAGTAAAATCCATACTATGACTTCCTCAGGGCCGCAGCAGCAATGAAAACCATTTCTGATTCATTCACCGTCTCCACTTTCACAGCATCCCCCTTTTTTTGTGTGTTTGAGGGATGGGGGTGGAGGTGGGGGGGTTGGGTGATGGGGAGATTATGTGAAAGCTGTCAGATGGAATCAGGTTAGTCACCAGCGAGCACGACTTCCGGAGCTGCGACTGTGCGGCGGCGGCGGCGGCGGCATTCTACTGTACCACAGAAACCTTTGTCACACTGATCACATTTGGCAGATTTCTCATGATCACAACATATAGCAACACAACACAGGCAAATGTGCGTGTGTGTGTGTGAGGGGGCGGTTACGGAGGCAGGGGGGGTGCATGTGATGAATTTCATGCCTCCAGTCTGTGATCATCAGCAAAAAGTGGAATTTCAAATCCAGTGGTGGGTGAACACAGCACAGTCAGTGTTAAATCGACTCTCCCAGTAGAAGCAGAATCAAAACCTGTTAGTGTGACGTCCGGGCAGATGTTGGTGGTTTTAATTTTTTAAACCTTCTCCGAATGACTGGTCAACGAGTTATTATCAATTTACTGCTCAACACACTGAAGATTAAATCAAAAATAAATCATGACCTGAAGGATCTTTACAGCGTGATGAGTGTTGTGACGATGTTGAAGAGCCGCATCCGAGCGATTCATACAAAATCGACCATATGTTTCAAGTGCTCATGATTCCTTATTTAAATAAGGCTTTTCCTTAAACGATCTGATCTGCTAGTTCCCCTTAGTTTCCTACTCCAGGACTTGTCGGTTGGAGGAGAAAATAAGCAAACGCAGAGCAGCCATCTTTTTATCAAGAGGGGATAACGTGTTTTGTGGTTATGATTTGTTCTGTCGCCCCCAAGTGGCCAAAAATGAATCCCAAAAAATGTATGTTTTTGTTTTATTTTGACAGCTTATGATTTCAATATGATTAGAATCCATGTAGTAACTTTCATATGAAGTCAGAACTAAAATTAGCCTAAATCGGACACATTTACATGATGGATTTAAATGCTCACGTCGACTAATGTGTATTGTCCCTTTATGAATACAAAACATATTCCCCTCAGTTCCTTAAGTTGTGTATTTGATTTTTGCACTAGTGTATTTCCTGTTGACAGCTGTTGGTGGCTCAGAACCCGTGGGCTCCCAGTCGGGGGTCTTGGTTTCCCGTGGCTCTTTTGAATCGACGGCACATTAGGGAGAAATATGACGCACGTAAAACAAAGGACAAAAGCACAAATATGTTTTAAAAGTCAACCAACGTTTCAGATTTATTTTTCTCCAGAGATTTATGAGAAAACCCTGGAAACAAAGAAAGCCTGGCTCTCCGGTAATGACACTCACCAGACGTCTCTGCAGCAGATGAAGTCTTCTTGTTATTCACGCCTCCACTTTACATTTCAAGAGAAAGTTTGACAAACGAAGTTTCAAAGAATCCTGACAAGTCGCTCAGGCCTGTCGGGACGAATCACACGAAACACTTGACTGAGTCGAGTTTCACTTCTTTTTTTTCCAAGCCGCACTTAATAGATGTGATGTAACGGTATTGATAGTACACGGGGGAGACGTGCGTGGTCGGCCTGGCGCACGCCACAGACCATGTTTTGCAATTAAAGTCTCATACCGGGGTGCTGAGTCAACAATCATGACCCGAGCCATCCATCCAGTAATAAGCCCTGGGTGCATAACAAATGAGGCGGCATTAAACAGAGAGTGTTGTGTTTGACACACGGAGGAGTGGCTCAGTGTTTCTCAGGACTAATTGTCTCTCATTAGTATGAAAAGCATGACATGATGCGGTTTATGTGGCGAGGCGGCGAGGCGCGGTGGAGCTGCTTCCCCGTGTGCCGCTCTGGCTCGACGCTTTCATTTCACTGTGGGGGCAGTCAGTGTTTTCATTTGTTGGAAATTGATGAGAAAAGCAGAGAACCTGAGAAAATATAAGCAAAGTTACAGCGAGTTCATGCTTTTAAAAATAATAATACTCTTTCCCAAACAAATTCACATGAGGTTTATCGGCAGCAGACGAAAAATAATCAGTGAAACGGAGGAAAATAATGAATTTACTCACAAAAATAAAACAACATCGTCGAACATTCATAAAAACTTTAAGAAGAAATCATATTTTAGTTTGAAAAGATACTTCAAAGGCTACTGATGACATGTTCTTTTCAAAGCGATAAAAAACTAAATTGATCTCTGTCCACTTTTTGCTATTTATCTCCATATTAGCAATTCATGTGATTATTCACGTGCACAGGGGATGTGCATGTCGGTGTAAAAGCTGAATTTATCCTTTTTACTTATGAAGAGGGACGTCCCTTTCAAACAGAGTAACTGTCACTGCTCATGTACCTCCACGCATTCTTAACGATTGTTGTGAATCCACTAGGGGGCAGCGCAGAGTGGAGAAAGTGTCTAACGTCAACACAAATGGCAGTGAAGGAGGTTGTGGTCATGTTGCTCTTCCCTGTGCCAAGTTTTTACCTTCTCGCAGAGCCTCTCCCCAAAAAGTCGGAATGTATTTCTCACGTCTTATGTTTTGTACGAGCATTCGAAAGACGTGCACTAAAAGTTTGAAAGGATCACAGAGAGTCCGATTAACGTATCTCACGTTGCGCAGAAACGAAGGAGCAGCGTTTCCATACGTCTCAATTTAAGATGCTCGGAAAGTAGAGTGATGATCTGGGAAAAACAGCAGAGCTTCAAGGAAACGCTGCTAAATTCTAGTTGCAGCCATTAAATATTTAGTATTAATGTAACGCTCGCCCAGAACAGTGGAAATGAATGTTCTTCAGTGTTTGACCTTCACTTCAGACATTCCAAGCAGCAACATTATCAGTCGGCGGGATATGAAAATGAGGACGGCTCCAGAAAGCAGACCGACAAATGTGGCCCAGTCCTCTGTGGAGGGCGAGCATCCTCCTTACTGAAGTGCCCTTGAGCAAGTCGCTGTACTCGCTCCGGGGGTCATGTTCCGCAGCCGAGCCTGACCCTCGACCTCCCTGTGGAGATTCTCCTGGTTGTTCTATCTCTTGTCGTGAGGATCAACAGAATGTCAGGACAGAAATGCCTTAGTGGTTCGCATTGGGAGTGTCGCCGAGGACCGTGCACTCTCCAAAGTGCACGTTACGGAATGGAATGTGACACAGCGGGGAGTCATGGGGACAAACTGGGAGGGAGGAGGCAGGGACGACCTTTCACACGGGACAAACGTACGACCACGGCTGTGTCGATGCAGGAAGTTGTGACACTCATACAGTGAATGTGAAGAGAGCTGCTGGATAAACACACAGAACATCCAGCTTCCATGTGAGTGCACATCCAGTCTCCTTCCCAGTCTGAAGCTGGGAGTCATGGTCAGTGCACGAAGGTCAGGGATGGAATTACTGAGGTCGTGAAAAACGATAAATAACCATTAACATTTCAAATACGTCGATGAATAAATAAAGTCAAGAGAGTTGAATTAAAATTTCATGTCCTGTCATCAGTAATTTTACATGTTAAGTGCAGTGGTCAGTGCACCTGACTTAATCCCATGTCAGTAACACATGTGACCCGAGTGAACTGGACACGTGCAGCTCTCACGTGTCGCCTCGTGTCCTTTAAATCACAAAAGACTTAACGAGAAAGGAAAGAGTGAGAAAAAGTAAAGACATGAAAGTCATGTGGGAGATGAGGAGCACGAAGTTGGCTCGAAGGCTTCTGGATGGACGGTTCGAGGGAGATGAGCTGCTGAAGGGGGGGGGGGGGGGGGTGCAGGGGTCAAGGTGGGTCAATCATTGATCCTGGTACTGAACCGACAGCTGAGAGACAGGAGAGGCAGCACACTTCAAGTTCGATTGGCTTAAGGCGAGAGAGTCAGGGAGGGGGATTGGATGAAATGAGCTGGTGCAGGTCTGACGTCTGCATGAGCATGAGACCGAGATCCAAACCAAGCTTCACGTCCTTTGTTCATTGTTTACATTTGATCTGATTAATTAGGGATCTAACTGAAGACTTCAACGTGACATACGTCATCTCCTACGACCATTGTGTTATGACGTTGTGATGGAGCACCACTAACTTTTTCAAACTCGTTCAAATTAACAAAATGAACCCCCCCGATGTCCTAGTAGTTCAGATATTACATCGTCCAAGGTGAAGACTTGAATTAATCCTGCAGCTGCTTCCTCTTCTTTTTCTTCTTCTAGTGTTTAAAGCTGAATCTACTTTATGCAAATTTGTCCCTAAAGTAGGAACTATCCCAAAAAGTATTTGCAACCAAACCCTTGTTAAGTTTGATCCAGATGGAGAAATCCTCTATTTTGGTTCAGACTGAAAAATCTGAACTTCTGGATCAAACAATTAGGTGTGAACCCCCCCCCCACGAGTAATGCACAAGAACTTCTGCTGAGCAGGAATTTGTTGTGAAATCAGCGATTCTGCGGCAGGAGAAAGTGCTGATGTAAAACATAATCTGAGGGGTTTTGCAGACTCATCTACTATCCCAGTACTTTCTCTGGTGATATCATTGGGAGAGGGGGGGTGGTAATAAGTGGAAAAAGCCATATATGTGAACGTGCCTGAGCATGAACGGGAAAATTAATCAGCGCTTATTGACTTTAGATGACAAACTCACCTCTGCACCGGTCACTTTGCCGATCTTACAGGAATCCACAGGCCTGTTGTTGTGGGTGTTGTATTTGGAATGTGCAGAGCTTGATAATAGTATTTCATTAATGCCGGTCCTTAGAAAGTGCCTTGTCTCCGACCAAGTCCCCCGCGGACTGAATGGTTCTGCCAATATTTAAACACTGGCAGGCAGCTAATACTTGAACTGTAGGATTCTGTATCCACAGCGGAGCATTAGAATGCATAAAACACGTGTGTCGTCTTCCACTCTGGAAGCCACGAGAATCTTAATGGCTCATAAACGTGAATAATTTCAAATAAATATGTATTATTCCCTGGAGCACCATGGCTGGGGAGCACTCATATGGCATTGTTGATTGTGTTTTTCATAACCTTCGCCACCCTCGTGTGTGTTTTACGGCAAATAATTAAACTGCTGCAAATATACACCTCGAGCAATGCAACAACAAAAAAAACGAACCCACATGAGATCATTACCCATCAGAACTGGCTCCGAGAATCTTCACATCAAAAGGCAGAAAAATGTGATGCTCAGTTTCTCCTTCAACAACACTTCCCACTTGCTGCTGGAGTCTTGCAGTTGCTGATGAAAGTGACAGCTAATGTGGTTGTGGAAAAATAATGAGACACAATCTGACGCTATTTACAGGCCTTTTCTTTTTTTTTAAATCAGCCACTGCAAAAATCTTATCGGCCTCATTTTCGGTTCTGGTCTGTTGAACAGTATCTGATCGACCTCCGGGCTTTGTTAATAATCACCGGTGAATTAAGAAATTACAAGTTGTAATCTTGTACTGGGGATAATTCTGATCGTATCTCACCAGCTCTTATCGCTCGTATCTTTTCCGGCACAAACACACTTGAAGAACTGAGGAAAGAGAAAAGAGGCAAAGTTTGATGTGAGAGCCGATCGGCTCCACATGAATAAATTAACAGGTTTGAACTGAGTTCATTTCGGTCCCAGAGTTATTCCAGAGCATCAATTTAACAGGCCCCAGTTGCAACATCAAACAGGGTCATGGCTAATTACTATTCACTTTGACTCAAACTAAATAATAAATAAACTCTATGCTTATATAACCAAGAGAAGGGAGGGGGGCGGGGGGGTGGAGACACCATGCAGCTCCATCAATAAAACGACCAAACGCAGGCTCCTGCAGAATAATGTTCTAAACATCCTAAAACATGAGAGGGGAGTCGTTAGCATCATCTCTAAGGGACGATGGGAAATGTTCAGGAAGTTGATTTCTGGAACATTCAGGTTCAGTTTAGTGTATTTGAGGAATCCCATTAGAAACACACGTGTGCCTCCAGTGCTGCTGGGATCCTGGACTCGAAAATAACAATACACACAAACCATTTAGAAAAGTAAAAAACATAGATCAATATAGAAAGTGCACACAACTTAAATTGGAAAAATCAATGAGGCAACCGTATCAGATCGGATAAAGAAGTGAACTCAGCAGAGCAATGACACACAAGAGCAGAAAACTACATGAAACACACAAATCAAGCAGAGTAAGAAAGTTAAGGGAGAAAAATACAATAATAATAGAAATATAATTACATGTAAAGGATACTGTCTACTGCAGACATTTTGTTACATGTTTTGTTTTGTCTACAGTTTCGTACACCAACCTACTCACTGTGAATTTATGCATTTACATAAAACTAATAATAACTTGATTTAGTTTGATGCTTAACTATCTTGTTACTGGTGTAAAAATACCAGTGCAATGACAGTGGAGCAGTGATCAAAAGGGCCCTGGTTCCATCCCTTGCCCCTCTTGTCCTTGGGCAAGGCACAGAGGCCCTGACAGCTCCCGACGCTGCATCATCAGCGTGTGAACATGTAAATTTAGTTTCCTCCGATTCAGGCACAGCAACAACCTCTCACCGTGTGAAGAACCTCAGGACGTGTGTGTGTCTGACTCTTTTGTCGTCTTTAGCTGAAAACACTTAGTGCTGCTGTTTTCCCAGAGCTCACCTGTCACTCGTGGGTGGCGCTCTCCTTTTTCTCATATCAAGTATCTGCTCTGTCTTTGATTGCTCGCTAACTACCGACTCTTTCTTCTGCTCATTTCCACGAGCTTGCTCATCTCCTGCACGAAGGCCCTTTGCACCAGCAGAAGTAAAACGCTGTCGTGAACCGTGTGTTGAATCACTCTTTTGTTCTGTAAAGCAGCCGCAGACTGGATGTGCACTTATTCGGGGCGATCACTTTAAAACAACGGAAAAGGAAAGTTCTATTTGCTGTTTCAATAAAGGAAGAAAAACAAAGGTGCATGGATGCTCCTGAATAAATTATGGACTCTCAGTTATTCATCCATCCATTATCTATACCGCTTATCCATTTAAGAAGCTACTCAACCACCATGCTGCCCTCTCTCTGTCATAATAATTGTAAACATTGATTATTGATCCGAACTCCATCCTTCCCCTCCTCGCCTCTCAGTCCTGTCCTCCTACAATCACTTCTTCATCTGTCCTCCTGCAGCTGGGTTGCAGGGATCACAGCCCTGAGAGCCCCGGACCTCGACACCGCTCCAGTAATCTGTTCTCCCCGGGCTTTGGGCCATGCAGGTGAGGCGCTTCTCCAGCGGCGGCGGCAGAGCAGTGAAGTCTGAGATGGTATCTGGTGATGATATCGAACTCCTCACTCTCACACCTCTTGGAAGTCACCTTGCACAGATTGACAGCCTGAATGCTGCTCATCTATGTCGCTCTTTACCCTAAGACACATTTCAAAGTCTGCACACAACGATGCACACATTTAAAATCAAACACTGGATGATCAACAGTTTGTCGACACTTTACACACATATGATTTTTGACCTATTGAAATGCAACTGCTGTATCCTGATAATTCATTCTCATGTAAAGGAAGCCTCAGTTGTTCATGTCACAACCCCCCCCCCCCCCCCCCCAAGATATTTTTTATTAACCCCCAACCTTAAAGTTCAAAACTGTGCCTGAGGCTTCGAAAATAAAAACAGCCACAGATAAAAACAAAATTAATACATGCAAATCAATCAGGCCTTTAATAAACTCTCCAAACACAATCCTTCACACACAGACACACACATCCATTCATAGACACACACACACATACACTTATAGACAGAATTAGACTCTTGCTCATTTGTCACTGTAAAAGAAAAACCTCCTCTGGCTCGACACACACCTGTGACTCATCTCTACTGGAGGATAAAGCCTCACGGAATTCATATGACATGAACATGCACGTCTCTACCTGCAGCGCTTTGTCACATTAATTTGGGGCATTTTTTATTAGTCACACAAAAAGGACACACACTCGCGACCACTCTCAGGAAAAAGGGGTCAACTGGACGTCACTGAAACTCCTTTTTCATCAGCAAACAATAGATTTAGTTCAATATCTCCCCACAGATTAATTTGGGCTCTGCACTGAGACGTAAACAATGAGCTGCAGGAAGCAGAAGAAACAAGGAGAGAGGACCATGTCGTCTTCTTCACACTTCAGTGAACAAGCAGGAGACGAGATGAGAGGAATTTGCATTTCCCATTTAAGGGCAGGATTATTAAGAGTTTTGGGGAAAACTTTGTGAATATGGGAAACTCCTTATCGTGACTTTATTTTACCTCCGACCTTCACTTCACTCCTCAACTCTTTGCAGCTCTAACCTTTTGTCTCTGCCGCCGTCGGGGGAAAGGATGTTGTTTCCCCGACTTCCTCACAAAACAAAAACACTACCGGCTTCTGTGCGACGCTCCGAGTTGAAAGAAAACGACGTTTGAACCCACGGTGCAGGATGTGATGTGATTTGATGGGAAAACAAGAGACGGGGAAAAAAAAGAAAGATCTATTTTGGTCATGGGGTGAAATGCCCCTCAGCTATGTCACCGCGACAGCTTGTTTGCCACATATGTGTCCTCGTTTATCACCGTACGCTGAGTATGGGAATTTGTCTTTTTCCACTTCCTACGTCGATGCAGGTTCTCTGTGCAAGAGAGGGACGCTGTTTAGGAAGAAGTGGGGATGTGGTGGTGGTGTGGGGGGGGAGTAATTATCTGCTTCAGTGCATTAGCCTTTTGGAAACGGAGACGTGGAGGGAGAGAGAAGCCGCGACAGAGATAAAGCAGCGAGTGCAGAGTGAAGAAGAAGAAAACACACTGAGGGAAGAAGAGCAGCGCTGAGAGAGAGCAGCAAAATGAAGCCAAAGATATTTCATTTCAAACTAAACTGCATTAGTTTGCATGAAATACTTTGGCCCGTCTGGAGAAACTCAGACCGTGACTACATTAGGGGATTTAAAAAACAAAAAACGGGAGCTTGTTGGAATTTCTCGCTCCAAAGGAAGATGGAAGCGGTGCTCTGTTCTTCACATCTATATTTCAGTGCAGCCTTCTTGCAGTTTAACCCTTTTGATCGGTTCACATCGGCTTTAATTCACACAAAACCCCCAATAAATAAGTGCACAACTGTTAAATTAACATTGTTATGCCTCAGCGCCTGAAACAGTGAGTGGCAGGAGGCTTTTTGTTTTCAGGTTGTCCGTCCGTCTGCACGTCTGTTCGTCCCTTTGTTGTGAACAAGACGACTTGAGGGAATTTCTTCAGAAACACTCAGTGGGACTAATAGTTTGATTCAAGATCACTCTGACTTCATAAAACCTAATTTTGTCTTGTGAATTCTTCACGAGAATCCGTTCAAATTTGGCATAAATGTTCATTTGAGCGGTGAAAGGTCAGAGGTCGTGGTGCGTGGACTCAAAACGTTTTTTTTTCCAATTGAACACGAGATCTCAAGTTAAATTTCCAAAGATTAACTGATAAGATGTCAGTAGTTAAAGGTTTCTGTGACCTCATATAAGTTTAACAAAATGTATGTAGACTGAAACCACAGGGCGGTATTTCTAGTCCCTTGTTATTTCTGACATCTAACCCTTATATACCCGTATCCTTCCATTTAACACAGAGGGGTCTCCTACATTTAATGAAGGTGGAAACATCAAACAAAAAGTACCATTGAGCTTTGTTTTAAGACCTTATAACTTAACCCCTTGTAGACGGATGCTGCGAATTTGCCTCAAACCCCATTCCGGTCTTAATGCCGCCGAGGTGACGATTGTGCCTGATTGTGCAAATACTATACATACCAAGGAAGGTATTGGAAGCACTCTGCCGCCATCTAGTGGTCGGAGTAGACATTAAATACTAGCCCCTTGGGACTGTGCAGCAAAGTTATTTTTGAGGTATTAAGCTGTATTTTAAATACTGTGATGATGGAACAGCAATGATTGTACTGAAACATATGTTGTTATTCAATTTCAATCAAAAGCAGCATCAATCTATATACAAGAGACTGGGAAATGTGTTATATTAAAGTTATGCCCCATTACGCTTATGTTGCTAATTTGCCTCATACCTTAATTTTATATCTACTGTAAATGCTATATTGAAATTGACAATCTCCACTTAATTTAGCATCTGTATGACAGCCAAAAACTAAAACTTATTTTTTCTATAATTGGAAATTAATTCAGGCAGTAAGGGGTTAATAAGCTGAATGACCAATATAAAGAGTGATTTAAAGACTAAGTTACGTGAGGATACCAACACCACTAATGTGGTTTCATAGGGTGGACGTGTCTAGTTGAACTTATTAAAGATTGTCACTTGCATATTTCTGTATATATTTTGATCTCTGTAACTTCCCTCTCTGATGAACAGGGGGGTTCCTGTTACATCAACGTACAGACCCAGTCTCCAGAACCAGTGGCTGATGGTTTGCACGAGGGTTGAACTCAGCTAGTCACATTTCACAGGAGGGGCTCTAGCGTCAGTCCGACCCTGGCTGGGAGGATAGAGAGCGGTGGATTCACTGACCCACATGCTTTAATTGAACATAAACACAGCCAGAGACCATGTAGCCAATCAGGACAATTCTTACTCGCCCGGGGCATATGAGAGCGAGAAATCGATAGGCAAAAAAAATCAATACTAAATTGTTTTCAGATTCATATCCCCGCAGCAGATGGAGCACGGAGCACAGATCCCGGCATAATAAACGTATCCATCTTAATCAGGTTGACGGACGGCGACAGCGGTGACGTCAGGTGGTAATGAACTGTCCAATCAAAGCAGCAGATGATTGTTATTCAGTGTCCATGTGGCTGCTGTGGAGCCGCTCTGGAAGGCAGGCACAGCCCCTAGCCTGCAGCCACAGATAGCACCATTCAGCACGGATGAAATGAGGTTTGGAAAAAAAAAATGAGTGAAAATCCAAATGGCCTGGAGATAAAACTGTGCGCCTGTTGTTCACAGAAACGGCTCCCGACACAGCAATGAGGCCGGGAGAAGAAAGGCACGGAAAAGAAAAGGAGGCAACAATGCAGAGGCGCCATTATCAGTGTTGTTACCTGCAGATGTAGCAGTGCAATGGGTTATATTTATCACTAATGAGATAAATAATGCTGCTGTTTGTCCACGGCTTAGTCCCCGAGTACAACATCGGCTCAGAGGAATGAGCATTCGTATGTGTAACACCAACGCGGCGGCCACACATGAGCTAACACAAATGAATGTCACACGGGGAGAGGGTGGAAAACGACCACACACACATGCACACAGGCCAAAAAGGAGGAAGTATGAGTGAACAGTTGAATACGTGCAGGATTAAGAATTAATATTGACCAGTTTTCATCTAAGCTCAACTGGACGAGCTTCAGCCAAACCACAGCAGCTGTCACTCGCTCTGACAGCTGCGTGTGATGGAATCGATGACGAGCAGAGACAGATATGAACGAACGTCCGTCAGCTGGACTCCGAGGCTCCAACCAGAGTTTCCAGTTTACGCCCGGTTCCCTCCGGTGTCGCCTCGGGAGCAGCATCTCCCGCCAAATGTCAGCAGATACGCAAAAGATACCGACAGCTGTCAGAAGGCATGAGAAACCAGGGAGAGCAGTGTGTGGGTGTGTGTGTCTGTGTGTGTTTGTGTGTGCGTTCCCCCTGCACACACCTAATTAAAGTTATTTTTTTGTAAAAAAAGTATTTCTGCAAAGTCATTGTAAATAAACTGTAAATAAAGATGGAGGACCGATCTCCACTTCCTCCAAAGAAGTGAAGCCATGATATCCCAGATGTGGGGGGTGCCATCTTGTACTGGTGACATAATTTTGAGTCTGTGCTGTTTTTATTGCATCATAAAAACTAATTTAAACTGAATTAATTACCACATTAAAAACTCTAAAAATAGATTGGCACTCAACTTATCTCCACAAAGGTCCAACAATCCAACTTAGTTCAACCAAACTTCCAAACAAAACAAATAATTGCATTTATTGATATGTTTTTTGTAGGTCTAAGTGTTTTAAATGTATATTTTTTAATCAAGATCCATGAATTATTCTCTTGGAAACATACAAAATGTTAAAGAAAGTGATGACATCATATACAGTATATAACTTTTGCAGCCAATAAGATTAGAGACCCGATCAACAGCTTATTTTGAATCAGCCAAACATTCATCATTAAGGAATTGCATAATTACAATGAAAAACAGTTTGTCTGATTGTGGCGTGCACAGCCTACATGCAGGCTACATGTCGACCCTCTTGTTATTCTTCATTCAAGTGTCTCTGCTGTCTGCTCCTCTGTTTGTGCAGTTGTGTTAAAATGTATGAAGCCAGTTCAACCTTTGAATGAGTCAAAGTTCAACAGCACATGTGCTCGAGTTGAATATTTTTGAGCCGTTGCTGCTTTGACTCAGATAAAAGTGCAGCGGACGGAAACCTGCCGGAAATGAAAAACGAAATGAAAACAGCCTTTTTTAACATCTCATCCAGAATGCAGAGGTGTGAGCCTGTTCTCCCTGAGCACCTGTGACCTTTCAGTGGCAGGGGAAACACCACCCGGCCGATTTACCGGCAGAAAACACAATTAGCCGGCAGTGGCCCTCCCACCCTGAGCAAACCCTCATCTCTACACAGACGTACGCACCCTCACATCTCCACGGCCCTGGCCTCCTCTCTGTTTACCTCCGCCCGGGACACGTCCTCACCTTCAGGACGGATCCATCGCGTGTGCATGCTGCCAGTAGTCATGCATGTCATTATCCTGTGTGGAGGTTTTATCTGCCTGTTGTTCGCTTCCCCACGGAAAGCCTGGTCCCCCGTGGGCTGAACGTGTGTGTGTGAGTGGAAGATGCCTTTTTTTCATAAATCGACCCTGGGTGCTCTGCTGTCCCTGTTATCTTCCTGCTGATAGCCAAGTGTGTGTGTGTGTGTGTGTGTGTGTGTGTGTGGGGGGGGGGGGGTAGACTGGGCTGAGGGATAAAGCAACAAGGAGGGTGGTACACCAGACCTTCGTGGCCTGCATACACAGAAAATGCTGTGATATTAACGTCTCTGTGGTTGTAAACAGAGCTCATCAGGGCAGATCCCTCTCGACACCCCCCCTCTACAGTCTCTGCACTTCAGCCAAACACTGAAGTCCCAGTAAATGCACGAATCTAATGACGTCACCGTGACCTTTGGATCCTGAAATCGAATCAGTTCATCTTTGAGTGTTAAGTGTAAACCGGTTAACATTTTCAGAAAATCCCTAAAGGATGTGAGATGTTGATGTTCAACAGGTGATGGTGCCCGCAAGGCCACAGTGACCTTTGACTTTTGACCTCCCAAATCGAATCTGTTCATCTGAGAGTCTAATTAAATTGTCTAATGTGAAAGGATTCTGCGGTCAACCAACGTTTGCTCAAACGTGATTGGTCAAACTAGACATGGAAAGCATCAGGCTTTTGGCCCCAACACCTTGTCCCTTGTCTTATAGATATTTGTTTTAAGATGTAAGAACACAAGGTTTCCATAACTTTGACCTTTGACCACCAAAATCAAATCTGTTTTTCTTTGAGTCCAAATTTACGTTTGTACCAAATTTGAAGATATTCCCTTTGCTTGTTCCTGATACTTCACAAGACCATAAATATTGTTTGTAAAGTCACAGTGTCTTTCCCCTTTGACCACCACATTTGAGTCAGTTCATTTATGAGTCTAGAATGAATGATTCTACTAAATTTGAAAGAATTCCCCAAAGGTATTTTTAAATATGATGTTCATAAAGATAGGATGTACAGAAAACTTGAAAACAAAATGGTTCCAGCCTCTAGAAGGTCGACGGCGCAGAAACATTAAAATGAAAAAATAAAAAAACTAGAAAGTCCGACTTTAACTGCCTCTTCTCTCTCTGAGTGTTACTTCCTGTGTTGACTACCACTGTTATCTGAGTGAAAACAAATAAATCTTGTGTTTATTATAAGATACGACGTGTGAACGTGGAATGTGTGGAGGAGTGGGAGTTACACTGTCGTCCTCTTTATTTCCCCCGGGGGACATTTTAGAGGGCGGAGCCACACAGTGCACATTCCCACTGGTTTCAAATGAAGCGTCTGTTGATCCCGAAGTGACACGTGTCTGACGATGTATCGCCGTTGTGCTGATTCCACAATAAGTCTCCAACGCTTGTAAACACACAATCAATTCATAATCTCTGCGGCCAACCTGATAAATGTTCCTGCCTCTGTTTGGTATCAACGACATAAATTGTTTCTGAGGTCAGTCCGCGCGGTTCCATCATCCGAGCCCGGGCATCGTGGATTCTGTGACTCTCACGGACTCTCAGTCGTCTCAGTCAATACGGATTTGATCAAATGTGTAATGCCGCTGCCACTGTGATTAATCTTTGCCACCTCCTCCCGGGTCCCTGTCCGCCGCCCACTGGCGTCCCGGCGTCCCTATGAGGCCGCGCGCCTGACAGCACCATAAGTCACAGGGCTGCATTAAAAACACATTAGGCCAGCGGAAGGAATTAAGGTTGTGCTTATCTGACGGAGGGAACCTGCTCCGGAATGAAGTGAGGAGCGGCGTCCTCATGCATCACCGTCGCCGCTCTGACAATGTTGTGACTTATGGACTCGCTGAATGCACTCCCAAGCACTTTCAGGCGGAGGAGGCGATATGAGTGTTTTGAATTCATGAGATCTCTGAGGATCGCCAGGCTTTGAGCTCGCTCCTCCAGTTTGTCCCTTTTTACACAGAGGAGTCAGACGGACGGCTGAGAAGAAAGAAGAGAGAGGATGAAAAGGAGGAGCAAGAGAGGGACAGAGGAGTCAGACGGACGGCTCAGAAGAAAGAGGAGAGAGGATGAAAAGGAGGAGGAAGAGAGAGGGACAGAGCCGGAGGGACAGAGGAGCTATGGACCCCCATCGGAACCTGATTGACCTCCCTTGAGTTGTCCTACCAGAGAGAGAGAGTGGTGGGTATGAAGGAATTGTTGAATCACGTAACACAACAAGATGCAAATCCACAACAAACGATCACACGAAAACAGACAAAAATAACCAAAAATAACCAAAAAAATAGACACACAAAAACGTACCCTCACCCTAACAATAGAGAATACAATAATCAAGCATGTGAGACAAACAGGGACGAGAAAGAAGTCCAAAAAGAGACACAACACAAACACAAATGGACAAGAGAGAAAACAAGAGACACAAAGCAAAAAACACAGGAAACGACCACAAAGAGATACACACACCAAGCACAAAGACACAACAGACACACAAAACATGCGTAGAGACGTGAGAAAAAAGTACAAAAAGAGACACAAAATTAACAGACACACATGAACAACAACAAAGAGACACACACCAAACACAGAAAGACACAAAATAACAACAGAATACTTTGGATATGTTTTTGTTTGGATATTTTCTCATACATTTCTAAAGAAAAATATGACCAATATGACAAATGACCAGAAACATGACAAATGTCCACAGCCTGGGGTCCTGCTCCTACTAGGGTCTCTCCAGTACTCTGCCCATGGGCCCATTGTTTCATTGATCATGCATGTTGCAAATGTCATAATATTTAAAGTTGCCTGGAAAACGTCAGGAAATCCATATGAATAAACAATGCCTCTAACAAAGAATGTGCATTTTATTTTGCATTTCAGAAATATCGCCTGGAAACAGGAAGGTTCTTGGTTTGAATCTTGACCGGTGCCTTCCTTTGTGCTGTTTGCATGTTCTCTCTCAGCCTCCTCTCACAATCCAGACCCATGCAGACTGGGGGGGAGGTTAACTGGAGACACTGGATTGATCGTAGCTATGACTGGTTGTTTGTCTCCCTATGTCAGAGCTGTGCTAATCCGCCTCTCGCCAGGTCAAAGGATAACCAGTATAGATTATGGAAGGACGTTTTTTTTTTTTTTATTGGAAAGAATCAGGCCTTCACGCATATTCAAGCCCTCCTGGTCCAAAAGGTTCAGATGGGTTCAGATGAAGAGCCGGAGAGAACTAAAGAAAACAGACCTGAAGGAAGCAGCGAGCAGCGAGGAGACAGAGAGACGGGCGGCGCACATGTCGAGGTGAAGAGAATGAACCTCCTCTCGAGCGGTAATTTGATTTCACGTGGCTCCCAGTGCTCCGCCGTGCACAGGGAAGGTCGTAATGGCAGCCATCTACCTTCCATTATCACAGGAGCGGAGAGCGGCGGGTTGTGTTCAGGGTGGATGATCACGTCTCCACCGCACTCGGCTCCAGTACATTTCCGGCCCTCGCTATCCATAAGTCACCGAGCACGAGATGAACAGTGAAAATTGAGGGTGAAGACTGAACACCGCTGTTGTGTTTACATGAATTTACAGGCTTGCGGGGGGGGGGGAGTTTCACCACGAGGTTGAGTTTCTCCGCCGCCCTGAATAAACCAATTAAGACATTTTCTCTCGTTCCCTCTTGACCTCTTGACCTGCAGCAGGTCACCCCATTCAAGGGACAGAAATAATGATTCAATCTGTATTGATACCTGCTGCATGTTCCACACTGTGGGCTGTTGACATGCAGCTGAACCTTCACTGTTGTGTGTTCAGAGCCTGGATGGTGAAGACAGGAAGTGACTGCAGAGACCAGCTGGACTAAAGGAAAACATTAGTTCAAATAGATTAGACACAATCCATTTATTTCTTTTGTTTGTGTAATGCGATTTAAAAAGATTGATCCTGGTAGAGGGAAATCGATAAGTCAGAAATCAATGGTGCAGTATTTCACTTTTACCGGCTGCTTAATAAAGGGAGTAATATGTAGATATGCAGGCGCACAATGCACATACACTTCATTTGACACACACACACACACACAATCTGCTCAAGCTGAACGTGAAACCATTTCCTCAGCAGAGAAGCCTTCTGGGAATTCTACCATTAAAGAAGCCATGGTGCAGGCACATAAGGCTTTGAAAGAGAATGGGAGATGGTAACACGTCCATCTGTGATTGATTAATTAAAAGCACTTTTGTATCATGAACATGAAGCAGAAACCCCAAAAATGTATTTGTCATGAATCCTTAATCCTTTAGTACACGTCCTTAGAGTGATATCACGAAAAATGACTGTGCAAGCAGCTTTGAAGGATATTTGTATATTTGATGAAAATTCTTTTTTTTTATATCTATAATTTTTTTTTGTGTGCACAAGGTTTTTTTTCACCATGTCTAGGGCCTGTGTTAAACAAAACAATCCTTCAAAATAAATGCTTGTTATGATAAAACAAACCAAAACAACCTACATGACTCATCAGCCCTTATTTTGGTGATTTGTTTGAACCAATCCTTGAGGAAAGTGGATTCTAACTTCTACTAAACCCAGTCAAATATGGTTTCCTTCGTGAGAGTGACTCCTCACCGTGCGAGGACGACTCAACAAAAACCTCGGCATCAATTTAAGAAGCGGGACCCGACCTCGTGAGCTTCAATCAAACTGTTGATGAGATGAATAAACCGCGTCGCCATCGGGCGCTGGGACAGGTTACAGATTTCCGGTGTCCATTAGCAGGTATTGACTCTCTCTCCGTGTGAGTGCTGTAAGCTGTGATTGCAAATGACACGTTGTTACGTCGGCTTTGTTTCGAAGATGCCGAGCACAACTCTGCCGCTCACTATTTATCCCCCCCCCCCCCCCCCCAGCGAACGGCTAATGAGGCTATGACAAACAAACACAACAAGCGGACCATGTAATTAAGAGACTTCTTAATCCAGACAAACCCTGATACATCCACAAGGCACACACACACACAAGAAAACAACCTCCCCTGCTTCTCCTGTTTATCTTAAACACACCACACACACACACACACACATACATATAATCCCACCTGCCCCTGTGTCCATCGAGGGAGTGCGTGGTTAGACCATACGCAACACAACACACAAGCCTGGTGGGAAACAACTCAGCTCCTACAGCAACGCTTGCTCTCTGAAGGTGAGTGTGTGCGCTGGGCTCAGCCTGAATTACAGCATGCAGATCAAAACCAATCCCTCACACACACACACACACGTGCAGCCTTTGTATGTTCGTCAGGCTTTGTAGTGTGTGTGTGTGTGTGTGTGTGTGTGTGTGTGTTTGCTTTTCTCCCCTGAGTGTTTGAAAAGCAAAAAATTCCCAAATTCATTCCGGGCAGCGAGGTGGATTCCTCGGAGAGCGAAGCGACACATCCTGAATGTTACGACATTTTTCTCCAACTGAGAATAAGAATGAAGAATAATCAGTGTCGGGGCTTTTCACACGTTTATCTGATTCGACCTCTTTCTGTCTCCACCCGTGGCTTCTTCCCCATCACGGAAGCATTTCCATCTTTTGTAATCAGAGCTCCTGACTGGTCCCGTTCACGCTCACGTATTCCCGCCGTGACCCGTCAGTGTATTAACTCATTAGAATAGATTGATTTTCTGTCGGTAAATGTGGCCGCAGCCGGATAAAACCTGTGATAAATGGGTCTCCGAGTTATCGGAGTGGATGAGTCGATGTGCAGATCAATGCTGAAACTCAACAAGGTCATTCCTGCTGGAGATAAAGCTTCTGTTATGCAGATTCATCTGACCATCACTGATACGGCAGCTCATGTAAAGTTAGGAACACTAAAGTCACTCAGAACATTTGATCCAGTGCTGCCAATTCTGCTTCACCTGATTGGTTCAATTTTTTTTAATACTGGTCTTTTTACTCTTCAACTTTTAATTGAGAGCAGTAGTTCATAGTAACTTTTTCAGATTAGGTTTAAAAGACCTAAAGATTCACTGTTATTTCAAGTTTTATACATTTGGTTTCATTTGCGTTTTCTTTTTATTTAAATGTATTATTGGTTTTCAGGGTTAAACTGTAAAATCTAAATAAAGTCTTGATGTATTCTTTGTCTGCATGAACCCTCCATCTGCTCTCACTGTGCAGATATACAGCGCTGGAGCAGAGATGACTGAGTCACGAGTCATGTGTTTTGGGGGTGTTTTGGGGGTGGGATGCATCGGTTCATAAATTCAAAGCCTGCTTATGCTTTTCCAGGATCACGAACCCCAGCTTTAAAAGCACAAAACATACAAAATGACAGAAATAAACACAAAATTAACAAAAAAAAAGATATAAAAGCAACAACAGGTGGTTCTGAATTCACCACGTGTGCATCTGGGTCAACAAAACTCATCAAAGAAGCAGAAAGTCCAAATCCTGAAGTGAAAAGTTAGCACAACAGGTGCCGGGGCAGGGACATAGGATCTGAAGGTATCTGCTTTGAAGCCGGCAGTCTCACACTATTTACATGCATACATGATTAAGATATTGATATCCCCCCCCCCTCATTTTCATAATGCATTATGCATGAGCGCACGGCACCGCTGGTAATTCCAAGCCAGGATTAGCCTCCTTCATATCAATCACATCTCCGCATCAATCAGAGACGGGGAATCATCGAGTCTCCAGTTCGGCAGCGTTTGGCCACACGGAGCGATTATCACACGCTGATGAAAGAAGAGGTTTCTGAAAAGGTCGGAGCTGGATGTGTGTGCAGTGTGTTATCCTCTGAGATACGTGTGTGTTTCACCAGAGAGTGATTTACATCAAAAGAGCCCGAAACATAAATCCATGAATCCTTTGCAAATAGCAGAAGCCTCCTTCATTAAAACGCCTCGAAAAGGGACCAGCTGCATGGTTCACTACAGCCCCCCCCCACCCTCCATCTTACCTGGAAGTGAACTACAACAACCACAAGGTCAATTTCAAACAAGCCAACCCCCCCCCTCCCTCCGCTGTGTCTGCCTGAAAATTAATTTCACGAATGAAGCGCCGCTCGCTTGTTTCCTCACACCTGCAGGGAGACTGGAGGGAAAATGCATCTTGATCCCCCCCCCCCCCCCCCCCCAAAGGAAAATAAATAAAAAATGAGATCAATCACTGTTAATTTCTCCAGGGAGTCGAGCAGATGTTGAGCCATATTGATAGAAGGCAAATCAGCAGCCAGCGAGATTAAGAGGAGGAAACCTTGAGGACAACGTCAGGAATGTCCCTTCGTCCCGAACACGTCCTGCAGAGTGGACGTGGAGACGGGTTCTCAGAGACGATCAGTAAAACATCTTCTTTAAAGCCATAATGAGAGAAATGTCCCAGTAAACATGTGCACGATAAGAGAACTAGAGGGTTTAGTGTTCATCTCAGGATATTATATGTATAAACTGAGTGGAAACAGGCTTTTATCAGCATCGTATTTCCTGTTGATGCTTCCAGATCTATAGAAAGTCTCGAACATCCCAGTGGCCGATGGATCTATTGTCACGTGTAGGACGGACGCTTCAGGCCCACGCACGTTTATATCCAATGGTTCTTATTGATCCCCAGATTTATAGCTCCATCAGCGGGTCAACGTTTTCTCATATCAAGTGAAATGTGTCATCTAGTGGATCGACCAGGACAAAGTTTAGAAGAACGTGGTGTCACGGCTTCAAGCTCAGGTCCTCTGCTTTAGATTTATTACGAATTTAAAGGTTCAGATTTAGGTGGAACATGTTTTCACTACTGTGTTTCATATGAATTGTACAAATTGTGATTGTCTTTACTTTAGAATGAGCCGTTTATATTTAAATACCTTATATTTACATCAGGAGCAGGTTCTCTCTACAGTAACCTAGACCGGACAAACTAAACCTTCTGAGTTTTTTGAGCTACCAGAGGTTTTTATGTTTGGAAGAGGAGGGGGAGGTGAGGGGGATTTCTTGGTGAAGATTCAGATAAAGTTAGTCTCTGTTGAATCGATCATTAACCTCCTAGAACTAGTTTTACTGAATCATCCCTCACTTTTCCTTTCTCATTTCTCAAAGCACAAAGTAAATCATATCTTATCTTAAAAATACAGCCTCTGTACTTCGGCATTAATTGAACTCTACATCCTGGGATACAGTCGACCCTCCGGTACAAGACTGGACTTTCATTTCAGTAAAAAACACAGGACCTCAAATAAACAATCTCTCCTCACTGTTTGTCCTCTTCAGGCTCTGCTGCTGTTTATTTGAAGATCTCTCAGAACAGTGGGTGACATGATTTCCTGTAGCCTCCAAGTTGAGAGAAGTCCTGGATTAAATTCCAGTAACACGAGGAAGTCCCAGTCTTCATGCTGGTTTGAACCCACGTCACAGAATGCATGCTATCTGGGCTGCATCTCAATGAAGCCTGTGATTTTTAATTATCGCTGCTTCTTTTTTCCTGAGCCCTCTTTTGATGAAGATGCAGAAAAAGTCCTGTGGACTCGAGCCAAGCCCCCCCCCCGAGTGTCACGAATCGAACCTCAGAGAGAGATTATGAAAGTAAAACAGATTTTTCTCACCACGTTCCTGCAGCTCTGCATAAAAACCTTCTCTTGTTTCCAGAAAAAAAAAAAAAAGTGAGCTTGATAAATTATTTCTCAGTTGACTTTACGTGAGCCCAATTTTTCAGCGAGAACAGACAGATGCCAAAACATCTGCATGATACGTGTCCCAGTGGCAGGAAGTGAAGTCCCATCACGTTGAATGAATGAGGGAAGATTAAAGGAAGCAGAGAAACAGAGTCGTCTTAATATTGTTTATTTAGTCTGAGCTCTGGGTCAAATGTCCCTGTCATCCCTGCCCCTTGTGGTATACCTCATTTTCTTTTTTTGGTCATGTTGAGGTTTCTTTAAAGTGTATTTGAATAATATCATTTTCTCATTAAATCATGACTATTCTCCTAATGTCATGATTTCCTTTTTACTTTTTTGAATTCTGAATCATCATATAACCTCTTAAATCTCCTTCAAGTGTCTCTAGAGCTGTGACAATCGTCTGAGTCAATTTTTTTTTTGCTCTATTACATTATATTGAGCATTTTATTTGAATTCAATTTATTTCTAATTGGATTGAGTGCTTCTCACTTTGCTCATATGCTGCCTTCTGCTCACCGAGAAAAATAAAACTAGACACGTAGAATAATTCCACAGCTAGTGTCTCCGTCTCGTCCTCTCATTTCCGTCGTGAAGAAAAGAGGCAGTTGACGATTACACCCATTAGACATATTTCATTATTATATTACCACTAACTAACCAGAGGAGAGTACAGTGTAGAGTGGAATCACACAGTGGGAGATAATGAGGGTGTCAGGATGTGGCTCATAGGAAGTGAGATCTCACCACACTTGAAGATGTGTCGATGTAGGATTATATATATATATATATATATATATATATGTATATATAAATAACATGGTAATTGGCAGCACACAGTAAAACCATGCAGAGATAAAAGAAAGACTCACATGTGGTTTTGATTCAAACTAAACGTAATGGTGCATTTTAATTCCAGCACAGGTTTTGATGTCAACTTCCAAGTTTTGTGTTTTTAATTAGGATGGAAAAGATCCTAACGAGTTAAAATCCTCAGTATTATTCTGAACATGAGGTCATAGGTCATCTGATCACAGTAACGGGACATTTCTATCAATATCTTCTGCGTCAGGGGAGGAAAAAGATCGATCTGCTCTGTTGTCCAGAGAGAAGAATACTGGGTGTTGATTTTCCTCCTGAGCAAAGTTCAGTCATTTTCTATGGACAGTGTTTTATTCATAAAATGATGACCATGTCTTCATAGTTTTTATAGAGGAAATAATGTATAAAATAACAGAAAGATAAAGATAGAAACCACGTTAGCCTACTTTACGTATTTCTTGTGTCAAGTGAATCAAACAGATTTAAAATCAGACCAAACTGACCAGGGAGCTTGACCTAAAAACATCTTTAATTATTCCTGTCGCCCCAGTTTGTCCAGAACAGGTTCTTAGTTATACATTTGTTCTGTATTTGTGAAGGTTCTTTTTGTGCTTATTTAGTTTGCTTAGAAATTGTCACAAAGGCAAACTGCAATAGCAAATACGATAGTAATAATCAAAATGAATAATCTGTCAATAACAGTGTGTATTTTAGATGAATGGTTTTTGATTGTCAGTATGTACGTGTTCTCAGAGGCCGGAGCCGGCGTTTAAAAATAAAGACACATAAACAACATGTACCGAACCTGTGAATAGAGGTGTTGTCTCTCTCCATGGATGTTCAGCACATGTGCTGCTTGGTCTTTGGTTTCTAAACTTAACCATATCTCTCTCTCTCTCTCTCTCTCTCTCTCTCTCCCTCTCTCTCTCTCTCCACCCCCTTGAAGGAACTCAGTAGAGATGCAGGTATGAAAACCTCCATTTGACGATTGTGAGGATCCAGGTTGCTGCTGTGAACGATTCTGATTATCTCACCGTGTTCCTGCTCTATTTCCACAGCATGTTGAACAGTGTGCCCTCTTGAGATAACACACAGACCTTCTGCTAATCCACAGCGTGACTGAAAGGAACTCACGGTGGCTGAGCTGCGTTACAAAAGTCATGACACACACAAACACACACAACCTGGTTATTTTGATTCAATGAAATCTTCCTGGAGCTGTTTCCTGTAATCACAAAAATACTATTTGTCTCTTTTTATTACGCACTTCATTCCACAGGCTCTCATCCTACTTTACAAACACATTATACTAACCTTAACCCAGTTTTAATTAGTAATTTAAACCTTTAAAATTCATTCAATAGTCTTGCAGCCATCATGAGTTCATCCCATTCGACTGACTTTCTCAAAATGTCCTCACAAGGTCTAAAATACATTGATTCCCTCAAAGACAGAAGTACAAACTCCGGTTCTAATGTTTGAATCGTAATTTCAGTTCAAACACATTTTTAAAAAGCATTAACGGTACAATGTAAACCGCCTGAGGTTACAAAACAATGGAAAGCAATGAAAGTTTAAATGCAACAGGCTGTTTGCAGAGATCGAGACTCGACTTACAGCTTTTATGAAGCAAATAGATTATAATTTACTTAATTATAGGGCTTAGAAGCCTTTAAAGTTATTTCAAACATTTCATACAATTGTCCAGACTTCTCTTTATTTCTTAAACCCATGTTACCACATCCTTTGGAAGCAAACACTTCCATGAAATGTTTATTTTCCTTTATCTGTATCAAGTTATTACAAACCAAACCCTTCCTAGTGCCGCCGCTTCACATTAAACAAGCTCAGCTCTAAAAAACACAAGCGGCTAAGAAACACTTTGTTTTATTTTGTCACTGAGGTTCACACCAACTGTGATCGTTCATCAAAAACGTGCCTGTAAAACAAAACGAGGGTAATTTTCAGCATCTTTATGGAAGTGAATCAGTTTCAAATGTGTCAGCGAGTAACGGCACAGGAAGGAGCCACGGTGAGCTTCTATATGAGGAGGTAACCAATCACAGACACTACGTCCTGTTGCTGTGCACACACAACGTGAACACACAGGGTAAATGGATTTTCTGATGTGAAGTATCAGCAGTAGAGCATCATCTTTAACCTGCTATGGCGTGTTCACTCACTCCTCAGACCACCCCCCCCCCCCACCCACTTCTCCACCAGCTCCCGTCTCTCCATAACTCAGCTTCTCTCCTGTGGCTTTCATTTCTCCTGTCCCTGGTCTGTCCCTCACACTCCTGGACACAGTGCATCAAAGTTATAAAGCTGTGGTTTATATGAGTAAACATTTTCAACCTCTTCACTCGGATCCATAGTTATTAAAGTGAAATATTATGTTATGCTACATCACTTCTGGTTACAGCTTCCAGACACTGGAAACAAAAATACACTCCAGAATTTAATGTCGTGCAAGTGTAAGTATATTTTTTGTTTCAAAGTCATTTCCCTACACACACACACTCATTCACTGGTTTCTAAACTGGTTTCCTCGTCTGCGGCTCAGGAAACATCGTTGGTTGTGTGAGACGCTAATTGCTTCATTAATGGGTTGTCATGGTTGCACTGATTCCCACAGGGACCAGTTTGGAGAGGAAAGGTATTTCCGACCACGCTCTGTTACCATAGTAACCACAGGCTACCAACTCATCAGGCACTGGAATCTTAATGATCATAAATTGAACCATCACAAAAAACATGTTGAAGTCAAGACCCTTAATAAAAACCTTGTAATAAGTGCGTTTAGCGATGAATCTTCACAATGTGATTCCAATTATAACCACGGCCCAGATGGCAGATGGATGTGGCCCACTTCAGGAAATAATACAGCACTTCAGGCCCCCAGACAAAATGGATGAGTCCAAATTTGTCCACTTTTAGAGCAGAATATATATTTTGATATCACAAAAACAAATGTGGGGATCTTCTGGCAAACAGGCAGTGCTCAAGGCAAAGAGTAATCTGTCGGAAATGGTTAATATATGACCAAAATGGCATCAAGCAAATTCCAAGAGGTCTCCTCACGGCCCAGATCTGGCAAAAGGGCCGGGACCTGACAGGTGCCATCATGGTGTTGAGTCACATCTGGGCTCTGTGGGAAACCTCGACTATGCCCACAGATATTTGAAAATCCAGATCCTTGAATTATTTCCTTTCGGAAAACTGTGAAAATGTTGAAAAGTAAAAACATCTCAAAATGTTAAAGAAGGTGAAAAAACATTCGTAGATCTGCCTCCTGATCCAGATCTACACCACCAGGTAATGCTTTCTTCCTTTACCCTTCATCTCATCACTCCACCAAATTGTATAGATATCGAATGAGTTTTTTTTGTGTACTCTTGCTCACAACCGGGTGAAAACATGACCTCCTCCCATATTCATCATCATTAACATAAAACATTCTGCATTAAAAGATAAAACAGAGAAATGAGGAGCAGAACTATCCTCACTTTCATAAAAGTTTAAAAAGACACACACACACACACACACACACACACACACTCACACTCACACAAGCACAGAGAATTGTGCCGGCGAGCAGAATCCAGCAGACACGTTGAACTATTTATTATTATTTCACCCGGGTGATTAAGAAAAACCTGCTGCCGACTTCAGTTTAAAGTTTCCCCTTCTGTTGTGTGACACTTGTCTCTGAGACACTTCCCCGCTGCTGCACCCCCCCCCCTCCCCCCCCCCCCCTGTGGGCTCTCCTCAGGACTGCTAATTATCCACCCACCAACTTCTTCATAGACAATGGCACAATTAAAACTTTTATCGCTGAATAATCGTTTTACTGGGCACTGGTGTTTAATGGCGGTGGGAGTCGAGGAGCAAATGAACCCTCAGGAGCAGATTTACTGCCTGGCAGCCTGGACACTAATCACAGTCCTTGTTTCTGGGAGAGACGGCACCTAATGACACCCGGCTCCAGACTGACAGAGCTCACAACAGAGTCCTTTACATTCTCTAACACCAGGGAACAAAGAAGCACCTGAGCTAAGACATTTAATTTCACAGATAAAGGAACATGTCAGAAGTTATCAGGTAACTTGTTCTGAGGGGTTACTAATCACATGCTGATAACCTGGGCATCGAACACACTGCTGTCGCTTGTTCCTGTGGTGCACACTGCGATTTCCTCAGATTCACAACGGCTGTGTACCGCTTGTTTCGGTTTGAGACCAAACACTAACTTATACATAATTGAAGGCAAAACATCCCAGAAGCCATGTTGTGCTTGGTCGAGGTCCCGTTGACACACATATACACAAATAAACATTAATTAACTTATAAAAACTAAACTTATCAGAAACATTAAACACATGAACATACATTTGTGTGATTTTTATAGAAAATAGGACAAGAAGGTGAATGTCCCCTTGAACTGTGTAGAAGGTCTTCTACACAGTTTAAGTTACCAGTAGGTGTTACTGGCCACCAGTGGATTTTAGGGACATATCCTAATTTTTGTACCTTAGTGTCATCAGGTACACAACTACCCAAAGTATCACTATTTTTGGGGCAAAATGGAAATTACATTTTTGAGTTTAGTCCCTGTCCCATCCAAACATGGAGGAGGTGGGGTTTCATGGCCTGTTCTGCCACTTGCCACTAGGGGGTGTCATCTTGTCTTTATATAGTCTATTTCCTTTTTCTCTTTTTGGGCAGGATATTTATTTTGAAAAGTGTGTTTTTTTTGTTTTTGCCTTCAAACTCGCCTCTTTTTAAATAAAATATCAAACCTTCCTCACAAAGTTTGGCCACCAACAACATCCATAACTCTACGAATGCATTAAACATGCTCACCATCGACGAGTGAGACCCAGCGAATTGGCTGCTAAATAATATTTCATTGATATAAATTTGCCATGAGCTGACACACAGTATCCTGGTCCGTCTCCTCTGTGAGGCCCTGCAGCTCCTCTGTGGAGATAAAGACATCAGGACCTCACAGGTTGTGCTGAACTCAATTCACACACTAAAAAAAAAAAACACTCCCCACCACTCAGACTTTACCAAAGTTTAAAACCGAGAGGACACGCACACGTTGTGAATCTCAACAAACCGGCCGTGCGCGTCCATTTGTCAGATGTGCTTGTGTCATTATGCGAGACACAACTTGAGGTCTCTGCAGTTAATACCTCCTCTTCATCTCTCAGGCAGAATGCTAAGCAGACACACAACGCAGATGTCTCTGGTCACATATTGACACACAGCTCCTGTTGTGACACTGACTGGTAAATTACATTTTCACACACATTCGTCCTCTTTGCGATAGTAGCCTGGCTGGAGAGAAATTGCTTTATTGACTTGTTAAATTCGAAGTATTTATGTGAACAATTATTTAAATATATGTGAGGCCTTATCTTGTCCAGACTTAAAGGTTGAGCTCTTGTGTACTTGTTCTGTTCGGGCTTGTAGGAAATTACCGAAGGGCCAAAAGTTTGTGGGAGCATCGACCGGTGTTTGTCTCTTCTCTTCATCACAATCAGCTTCTTTAAACCTCCTGTATGTCTAGGTCCTATGTGGGCTGGTCGCAATAGATTAGTGGATAAATAAAATGTTGGAGCAAGTCAGAAACTGGGAAATGATGTAGGCCAGTAGCTCGTGGTCCCATCACAAGTTGTCACCATTGACCTAAGACCAGGAATCGACTGGTATCCCTGAAGTCTCCTGGTGGTGGACCAGACCTTCAAACATACAAGGGTTATTTTCTATCTTGTCCTAGGTTTAAAAATCAAGATTACCTCAGCCAACAAGAACAAACCCAAAGGATAACCCATTGAATTATGGGGCAGATAAATTAATTATTTTAAAACGTCAACATGGCAAGTAGTGTGTTGGCCTCTGGGTAGAGATATCCTCTCCTTTATTAAAGTATTTATATCATTATATGTTCAGGGACAGTAGATGTTGAGATTATTCTAACATAATAAAACCAGGGAGGCATCTGATCAGTCTCACATTCATTCTGCAGCAATGAGAATGAGCCTAAATGTGAAGCCAGAGTCATGGAGGCTTATCTGCAACACTAAGAAGAACAAGGAGATAAACGCCCTGAACTCCACATCCTGGAGTCTGTCTGTGATAATGTGAAGAGGCACAGAATCTGATTGTTCAGCTGTTTTTGTGTAATCCTGCAAAACACAACCGCCTGGGTAATTACCTAATTTGAGTAAAGTTAAATAAACTGAAAGTGACGAAGCTGGTTGAGTCGCTCACAATCGGCAGCAACACAAACGACCACACAAATCCTCCACAAGTCAAGAATGAACGAGTCGACCTGGACGCACTAAGCCGAAGCAGAGAGTGAAAACATCCAGGAGATGAGAGGTGTCATCACATCCCACTCCCGCTTCCATTCCACTGTCGAGCCTCCTCCAGTGGTTTTTAAGTGCCGCCCCAGTGGCCCCCTCTCGTCCTGGACAACATAACACAACGCGGCCGCCTGTTGTCCTGTTGTCCTCTCGTGGACAAATAGCAGCACATAAAGTTGTCAGCGCCACCGAGAGAAGATTCATTTATCTCACGGGCAGGAGGGTTGGTGCGTTTACCCACGATGATGGTTTCACCCCGCAGCCGTCGTTGTTCAGGAGCATCAGTGAGCGGGGGGGGGGGGGTCAGATAATAGCTCTCACTTTGGGCCACTCTGCCTCTCTCCACATGGGATCTGAACCAGACACCTCCTGATTACTGCCGCTGGCTCTCTGGAGGTCCATGCCTCACTCAGCTGTCTGGTTCCATTACACTGTGCAGAGAGGACGCATGAGGAGATCTGTTGTTGTGCCCTGAGTCACAGAGACTCTGCACTCGGCTGCATACATTTATTATTGAACACATAAATATATTGGAAGCTCAATCATGTCTTGAACTACAATAAAAAAAATAACCTTGTGATTGACAGGGGTTTGTTTCTCAAGGTTTTTCCACCGAGCACTCTTTGTTCAGTCAGGTCTATTGACAGTGTACTGAACAATGAAATGTGCCCATTCGTCATTTTAACCAAATGTTTGATTGAAAAACAAACAGGCTACACTGAACTGTATTGAATCTAAACTGGGGATAGACATTACTTCTAATGTTCTTAATCTAAAAGGACTTTACTAAATATCACTGGCACAATCTTTGCTGTTAGCCTTGGCAGAGGAATGTATTTTCTGAGCACCCTTCTAGTTTCTGTATTTAATAAAATACAATGCAATTGGAATTGAATTATAGAGACAGGTAAAGGTCAAATAAATGTGTGATATAATGTAATGAACTTACCAATTAACAGGGAAAAACCTTAGAGAGACACATGTGAGGAATCCCTCTACCGTCACCATCCACTGTCACAGCACATCGTCCATCTTTATTGATTTATTGTTTGTTTTAGGATTAGTGATGTGTTTATTTTACATAAAAACCCTGACATAACAACTGACTATCATTGTTGCAGTGTCCTTCAACAGAGAAGCTCAGAGCCTGGTTCCCTTTGTGAGGCTGAGGTCTGAACAGGTCAAGTAAAAAACGATGTTAATGTGAAGCCTCATAATTGCTTCCTGTGGAGTAGATGTTGTTATGAACAAGTTCAGATTGATTTTAAAAAATCGATTCCTAGTTTTGCCAAAATGTGTTTTTCAGAATTTGTTTCTTATTAAATCGAAGTAGCTCTATTTCTTACATTTCTTCTGTTCAGTCTGTTTTCATGCATGATTAATATTAGTCATATCGATGCTGGACGATGTGTTTGTTGGAGAAGATGATTAAAGGTTCAGTTTGAGCAACAGCCTCATGAAACCCAACGCACCTGGGGGAGTGTGTTACTGTCCGACATGTTGGTCTGACTTCAGAATGAAATCTCTACACCCATAGACCCATTCTTCATCATTTCAATATGCACTTCAGAGTACACACACTCATCCTCTTGTACAAACACACACACACTCATCCTCTCGTACAAACACACACACTGTGACGTCTGAGCGGAGAGAGGGACCCGCAGGCAGAGCGGTCCGAGGGTTGTGATCCTCCTGGTTGAACTCTTGAGAGACCCACTTCTGCGACTTGATTATGAAATGGATGCGTTGACGGTGACTCAGCTTCAAAGTGTGCGATGTTCCCTCTTAGCGAGGAGCTGCGTGCAACCTCCAACAACAAGCCGGCCTGTGTTGTGTAGCGTCGGGAGTCGTGCTGCATTGATCTGCCACTGCAGCAAACACTTGACGCTGCCACGAGCCTCCCGGGAGTCCGACTGCACCGACTATGTACTCAGCCTGAGAGCGCGTGTTGTCGTTGCGTCGAAACGCATCGAGAGTTTCCTGAAGATGGGTGAGTCATAGATGTGGCAATGAAGCTCTGACAGGTTTTGACGGCATCCTGAAGTGTGTGTGGGGGGGGCCAGAGCTCGTTGCTATTTATAATCTGAGGACACGATGGGTTCTTTACCCTCAAAGGTCAGTCTCATTAAACTCTGTCGCGGGAGCAGGAGCAGGTCGAGTTTTCTCATACATGGTTTAATAATGTTCTTCTTTCAGGGTTTTAATTAACGGTTTTTCCATCCTCCATCTTTTTGACAATCTGCTGAACCATTTTTTTTTTAAACCTGTCAAGCTTCCACCTTTACAGTTTACTGTCATAACGGAGGCAGACTAATTATCGAAATTCAGTTGTGGTTGAAGCTGAGAGTCGTTTGGTTTCACACACATGTAAGAAAAGCAAGCAACTAAATCCTGATCAGCACCTGTGGATCGACTGTAACGAAGCTAATGCTCGGCCTTAAGTGGCTAAAACATATGTTAATGCCGGACGGTTGGTTTCTTCCCATGCTTGTGAACACGATATCTCAAGAACGCCTACAGGGGACCTCTTCAAATTCAAAGCAAACGTTCGGTTGGACTCACAGATGAACTGATTCAAGTTTTTGGCCTCTTGAACCTGATATCTCAAATTCTCCCTTCAGGAAACGTCCGTACATTTTTTACCAGGTGAGATTTGGACTCAAAGATGAACCGCTTAGATTTGGGTTGTCCTAGGTTCTAAAAAAAAATATTACCTAAGAAGTAAACAGCACCTGATACGGAAGCCAACTAATAATATGGAGGTCACTAATCAATAATGATACACTACTGGTGACCTGAATAATCAAACTGTGCCATGGGAGGGGTAAAGGGCAGAAGGGCCAATAAGTTTCTGAGCTTGGAGGTGGAACGTGTATTATCACCATCCACATGAATTATAATGCACACTGTAGGAAGAGTGTTGAAGCTTCCCCAGTGGACAAAATAAATAATTGTGAAACCAGTAAAGCACCAGTCCAGCCTGTTTTGAATGGATTTTCTCAGCCACTTTAAAGACGCCGCTCTCTGTGAGACTTTCAGCTTCCAGGAGCATTTTCCCAACCTGGTCCCCGAGTGAATGATGCTTCACAAGCACCGAGTCTGAGAACAAATGAAAATCCCTTGATTAATAATAAATAAGAGTTTGTAATTTGCTTGAGGAAAGTGGGTCAGTCATCAGTTACCTGACACAGCAGGAACATTACATTGATCAGCAGAGTGCTGCGTGTACACAATCAATTATTGACACAAACATTTAGCTCCATTGTGGCAGCTCGATACCGCGAGACAAGATTCTTTTATACTGTTCATTCTCCATTTTCAACAATGTGGCCAGTGTTGCATGTCCATTTAATCTAATTCTCACTAAACTCACTGTATTTCTATTTAAACTACAAAAGGTTCCAATACGTTTTGTTGTATAAAATCATATTTTCCATGCCCGTCATCTGAAACTGCACTTCAACCCTGATTCAAAAGTCTCAAGCTGTGATGTATCACATATCAAACATCACGTGTTTGTCTGATGATCCGATCAGACCCCCCCCCCCGTTGTGCGACTCTCTGGGCTCAGGTATCCGGATCTGCTTGATTGTTACAATCAGACTGAAGAAGTGTCACACAGCAGTGAAGAGGTCCTCCAGAAGAACTAATCCCCCAGCCTGATTTTCTGAATTTGATTTGCGAAGGCATGAGAGGAGAGAGAGGAGACATTACTGCAGTTTTCAATTTAACAATGCGAGAGGACGACAATGCAATGTGGTGAAGATAGTGAATCAGAAATGAAAGTGGAGGCAGTCAAGAAGAAGAGATTCTGTGAGGTTGGAGATATTAGTAAACAGAAGGAAGGTTTCGATCTGTGACGTCTGTTTCTTTATACTCCGTGTGAATTTAAAACAATTTTCCATTTTCTTCCCATTTCCTTCCCATTAATATGATCTTGAGTTTAAAATGATTCAGGTGCATTTCATAAAAAATCTTTATTTGAATGAGTTTAACATACGATGGAGAGGTGGCAAATAAAGTTCCCTGGTATCCTAACTCCTAACAGACAGTTTTCAATAAAAAACGAATCCAGTCCCAGTGGACATTAAGAGGCATTTAAAGTCTGATAGTTTACCCACACAGGTGTTTACATTTAGTTTGTAAGACATGAGGTTCCAATTAGCCAAACAATGTACAACATCCGAAAAGATTTATCTGTTTAAACCCTTTTACGACCATATGCAAAGTTTGCGCAGCTGTGAGATCCACATGTTCTCAATCTGGACAAGTGATCTGGATTAAAAGAGGCAGTATCAAGGACTTTGTACATAAGAGTTTGAGCTTCATACTCTAAAGCCAGAGCAGACTGTGGTCCCACATCTGTCATCCAGTGTAATCCCACTTCATGGAAGTTATTAGGTTGATTCCAAAACGATGATTGGGCCTCTGAGAGGAAACTAGGAGACACTCAGACCTGGCAGCAGAGCGATCCCAGTCAGAACGCTTGGCACCTACACCCCCCCCCCACTGGAAAGATGTTCCAGGCTACACTCGAACATCTGGGCTTTCTGAAGTCGGCTGAGCTCACCAACTCCGTGCCGAAGAAGGCTCTCAAGAAGACCCGGTGGAGGAGGCGAGGGAACTGGGACTGGCTGCAGGGGGACTGGCTCCACCGCCTCCACCCACAGAGGTTGAATACCTGAAACCTCTTTGATGGGAGGTGACACGTCTCCCAGAACCAAGCAAGTCCAGTTGTCTGTGTACAGTTATGCAATCTATCTCTCGTCTGTCTCATCCTCTCTCTCCATCATTGTCCTCGTCCTCCCATCATCTACAGGTGGGCCTTCACTTCTCTTTAATGTGGGACACGCTGGTTTGCGTTCAACTAAAAAATTGGTCTTAGTGGACATTAGATATTTATGCTGTGTCGACCCATCACATTAGAAGGTACAGGAGTTTTTTTTTACTCTGTGAATAACTGATAGATTTTACAACATAGATCTTGATATTACGAGCTGCCAGTAAAGAGCGTGAGCCCTGTGGTTGAAATATGAGTCTTTGTGAGTATTGTCTCGTTAAAATACTGAGAAAAACAGTAAATAACAAAGAAGGGATGTGAGTTTATTTTATTTATTAAAACTCTACCACAGCTTGAATAAATCGAATAATTTCATCCCTCTAGGCTCAGTTTGTTGTTTTTGTCAGTGGGCATGTGATGTGTGGGTCTTTGACTGTTATAATGTGTGTGTGTGTGTGTATTGATGCAATTCTTGCTCCAGCAGAACATGTAGGTGTAAAACTGATGAATCCAGGAACAATAAATCACCCCTGAGGACACGTTCACACCTTCACACTTTTCAACAGGTGTGAAAGGTTCCTCAAAACCCAAAGTTCAGTCCAAGCAGAACAGATGGTCCCTTTACAGAACCCACGGAAAACACTGGTTTGGTTCATTTACAGGGCTGAAATCTTGTTTTCTAATCACTGGACATTATTAAACAATGGAAGAAGAAGACTGAAGCAGCTGCAGGATTGTTGCAGTCTTCACCTCCATTGATATAATGTTTGAACAATGAGGACGTGCATTTAGCAAAGTATATACTTTTTCATCCATTTTATTCAAAAAATGTGTCAAATACAATAAACTGATTTTAAAAAAACACATCTGATATCAGACACATGCCCGTCTTCAAAACCATTAAGTGTCCAGAACAGGTGTGAGAACGTCCTGAGAAGAATCAAATCAATCCAACACATTCATAACAGCATGAAGGCAAAAACCCTGTCAATAAAATGTCACAATGAAACCACACAAGAGAAGCTCCAGTTATTTCGAGCGGTTCCCATGTAAATAAAGGAGAGTGTTCCTGCAGCTAATCTCCTTCAGTTGTGTTGGTGTGCAAACATCAAAGTGTTTAATATATGGGGCTGCTGTTCTCTCTTCTAATGAAGCCGCTATCGGGATGGAACAGACTCCCTCCTCTCACAAAAGGCTGAGGCAGCAGCACACAGGAAATATCTTAATGACTAATTACATTTGAAGATGTGCAAATTGTTTATGTTCAAAGCTGAGACGAAGAACAATATCATTACAGGATCCCACACCACCATATGGGCTGTTTTTCACGTAACACAAATCCGTGGGCTGTTTCACTTTTCCAATTGGAAGCAAAACTTTGCAAACAAAAGGAAATGAGCATTATTGAAAGAGAATCGTTGGAGTTTAGCTTTAACATTTGATAAAGGATCACGCCACAAATTAGAAAGATGTATGTAAAGTGGTTTGTGAAGCTCGTGCACTAAAGAGGAGACGATGTGGGATTGCATTACTCGAGTTTTGGCAGCGGAGAGCAACGCAGTGTGTCATGAGATATCAAATGAAATTCGGCTGCTGTGGAATATATTAGACTGCTTGTCAGGGTGAAAATAATGATGCAGTCATGGTTTATCAGCGCTTTCAAAGGCTTGTCACGAGAGATGAAATATGGTAATTGTATTTTTAATATCGGGACCAAAGTGGGGGTGGTGAGCGCGGGGGCATTCTCGGTAAATCTTGGGCTTTGCTAATAAATCAGCCGTTCCCATGAACTGTTGGCTTGTTCAACTGCACTTAATGGATAATGGCGGAGTGCAGTTGGAAAGCTGAGTGCACAGGATCCAACCTCCACCTCTGAGAGTGGAGGCAAGCTTTAAAAAACAAAACTTTGACCACAGTGTAACAAGCTTTACTGGTGTGAAGTTACTGGTCAACAAAGTATTTAGGAGTGTTGGGAGGAATGTGGAATATTCAATACTCCATACAGACACGTCCAAAACCCAAATCTCTTAACATCTTCTGAAGTCTGAAAGCGTTTTTCAACAAAAGAAAGTAGTTTCCACTGCATGCACACAACTTTCTGCTGACAGCCCCCCCACCCCACACACCCCCAACAAGGCAATTATCACTGTTTAATAGATGCTAAATTACTTTCATGCAACCCCGCACTTGTCACTGATGACAAACAAAACAACGATGATAAATAAGTGTCTGAAATTTCAATTTACTCCTCACGATGGAGTCAACTCAGAAATATTTAACGCCCAGAGAAATGAACTCATTAAACAAATTAAAGTTCAAACATGGACGCTGCTGTTGTTGTTATTCTTTCACACACACACATGTCACAGTGCAGAACCAATGTGAAGAGCATGTGGATGACAGTAACAAGTGCTGCATGAATAAATTAATATTAAACTAATGATTATAAACTCAACAGGGTAAAAATGAGCAGATTCACATTAGCAGACAACAGCAGCAGGCAAATGTAATTAAGGTGCAGCCGTTGTCTGTAAATAAAGATGGACGACATGACAGCTCCACAAAAAGTGAAGCCCCTCCCTCCTCCATGTTAGCAGATGGGACAGGAACCAAGCTAAAGCGTTAAACCATCTTTTGAAAATTGAAAACTGTCTAAAAATGGAGGGAGCGGAGAAAAGAGAAGCTTTGACGAGTGAACAACCTCGTGTGACAACTCGGCACAGTCGGCCTCAGCACCAGTGTGAATCCATTAGAACAGATTATGTGTCATTTCAGATTTGTTTGAACTTGATTTTTGGAAAAAGTGACAGAACAAATTTTCCTTTGTGACTCTGAAGAGAAAAATTCAATTTTCCAAGAAGTGACGCAAAAGGAAAAGACACATCTGCACACTGAGATGTGTTTTCTTATTTTTTATCTCATCTTTTATTTCCCGCCTGGAGAGAGGAAGTCATTATCTCACTTCTCCTCAAACTCAGGTAGAAGGATCATCGTGATATTATTGGATGTTGTCCTGTCTAATGCAGCTCCAGCCTTCAAATCTGACATGACACCTCACCCCTGCATCATTTACCTGTTGTAAAAAACTCTCTCCCTGGACCTGTGTGTGTGTCTGTGTGTGTCTCAGTGTGTGTGTGTGTGTGTCTGTCAAGGACAGGTTTAAAAATTAAAAGCCTGTGCTCCAAAGGTTCGCTGGCAAATGTTAAACCATGGGGATCTTTTAATTAATCAAGAAGACGAGTGATCTCGGCCACCACCGCGGAGGAAGGGAGAGGGCAGATGTCACATGATATTATCTGGGAATGGCGGCAGGTAATTAATCACCTTGACAGCCCTTGATTTGTAAACATGGCTAATTTAGAGGTTTTTTTTAGGGAATCACACGGGTACAAGGTTCATCAGGCTGGTCATGACAGGTATAAATTGCCCTTCAGCAAAAGTCGGCAAACAGCCAAAGACTGGGCTGCCTCTTGAAGTAGATTGAGTTTGACGTCCTGGTTAAGTGATTATGAAATAGAGATCAGCTCAAAAGGACTGGATGAAGTTTTTCCTTTTTTTTCAACAGCTATTAAGTCTTTATGAGCAGACTTTAAAAACATGTTGTCATTCATGCGTAGACGCCGAGACTGTCTGTCTAACCCAGAGACTGGGAATAAAGACGGACACTTCCTCACATGGTAGAGAAAGGAAGCCATGTCCCAGATGAGGGCGCTGCCATATTATGGTTTTGACCTAATTTATGAGTGTGTGAGGTATAGGAACTTGATGTGGATTTGAGGATAAGAGGTTCCAGCGATATAGGGTATTTATTGGGGGAGGAGGGGCAATGCCATCCCCTTTAAACCAGAATAACAACATTATTCGTAAAAACAAAAATCCCTTTTATTAAACAAATCCCTCCAGGTTGTATAACAGTTCGAGGAATGAAGGTCCCATCTCATCCCCTTCAGGAGAGAGTGCGGCTGCAGATAGAGAATGTGTGTGTGCAGGTGAACAACCTATAGTTAACATTAGTAACTATATGATGGGATCCAGTGTGTATTTTTAAAAGTTGAGACAGGAGAACAGCAGTGTCTGTCCCACACAAACACACTGAGTGTGTGTCAAAGTCAGATCCACCATTAGTGGAACCAGGAGACTCCTTCCCACGTGGGCAGTGGGAGGCCATCCATAAAGATTTTATCATCTTGGCAGGCAGGCAGGATTTAGCTGGACCATCAGAACACACACTGGTCCAAATGAACAAATCAGACAATGTCACATCCTGTTTTTACTGCATCAGATGAATAAATAAAACCAAACTACATATGAACCCTGCGATAAGAACATTTAAAAAGGAAAGAAACGTGTACTTTTGCCCCTTTAGTTTGGTCAATGTCCAAACTGCTAACATGGAGGAGGCAGAGTTTATGGTCTATACTGCAGACAGCCACCAGGGAGCGATCAAGATCATTTTTTGTTTCTCCATTTAAAATGTATGGGTTTTACTTTAACTCTTTTCCAACTCATGTTATTTGACATATAAATTCACTTTCATTACCTCCACTGAAATCCTCTTTTAGTCGAGGTGGTTTGTCTTTCATCGGAATTCATAATCCTGCAGCTGTAATCTTCTACGTGCTTCTTGACGGATGATGCAGTGTGGGGCCATATTGTGTAACCACCACCTGATGAGTACACACAAAACAGAGCTCTGCTTATTTCAGTGTAATTCAACCCAGTTCTAGTGGACACCGGTGTATTAACCTTCAAGATTCAATTTATTCATAATTATACGACAGATTGCACAACACAATTACTGGTGGGGGCCTCTCGAAGCTATTAACAAAATATAATAACCAAAAAAAATGCAACTCCCATGACTGTATGTGGCCTCATGCATTCCTGCAGGGCATTTTCTGAATCTGCATCTCGGAGGCAGTAAACAGCAGAAACACACTGGTGGATTCTGTGGAACCAGAAAATCCTATTTTAACATAAAAATGCTCTTTAACCACCGTGACTGCAGCACCGAGCATCACCAATGCAAGGTGCTGCTAGTGTGGACGTTTGATCCCTGAGGCCTGCACAGGGTTCTGCAGACACATGTTCAGTTATCAGCCAACAAGTTAAAGAACTGACAAAGTTTAATGATAACTAACTTGGCTCCACTGATCAGTTCCAGAGGAATCTCTTTTAACTTTGGTCGTTTTGCTTCTGAAACTTAACCGCACTGGCAGAAGGTCAGAAAACTGTCATATGAAGCTTATCTATTTGATTCAAGGCATTTTTACAGACGATGTAATGCACTTGTTTGTATGAAGGTGTTACATTTTATTTAATGAAAAATATAATAACTATATATTAACGTTTATAATACTTTATAGATGTTTATCTGTGTCTAATACACGAGTAAAAGCATCACAATTATACAATTTTAAAGAAAATATAAACAACACATGTTCAGATGCAGGTCCCCCCAGACATAAAGGACATGGAATCAGATAGAATCAGATTTTTGTGATTTTTAAGTACTTTTTAGACATTAACTCTTTAGAAAATGTCCCAACAATTGTGTTTTCACGCTACTTGACGAATAGGACTGAGTTAAATTGAAAGGCCTCCCTCTTAAAACATATTGCTTCTGGTTGTTGTGTCAACCTACTGTGTTGTGCATCTGAGTCAACACGGCTACGTTTGAAAGAGGGAGGATATGGAAGTAAGATTGGACATTCATTTCAGCGATGGCCTTTACATGGGCAAAGATTCCTGGCCTCTTTGCTCAAGGGCCCCAGGAAAAGAGAATAAATGAAGACTAATGACTGTTGAGAGAAATGGAGGGGGGGGGGGGGGGGACGAACAACATAGAGGCCTACTCATGTTTCTGAGCTCGGTTGAAATACACAAGTAAAATATTAAACAGTCCAGGGATCCCTTTTTACCAGGAGTTCAACTCTTTCACCTGCAGCACATTTAGCTTCCGTGTGAGTCTCGGCTTTTATCAAGGTCAGACTTCAGAGGGAGCGTGGGCGCCTTCACGCGTCCACACAGGACACATCGATGTGAAAGGTGTTAGAGATACAGTCTCTCTCAAACCGTTTCATCCTCGCTGCTGCTTTTAACTCTCCGCAATTAACGTCACGATGCACAGATCTGCTTCATCCAATATTCACCTGGAAGTTTGACTTTTAAGATATGAGGGGGGGAATTTGGGCGTTTGATTTAAAAAAAATATATTTTCTGTGTTCATCAAGGACCGTGACGCTGACCTTGGTTTCGTAAGAGGCGACCACGCGACCACCGCAACTCAGCTGAGCGTCAAATCAACCATCGCTGCTTGAAAAGGTTTCAAGACTTCAACAAGAATCGATTTGGACTCAGCTGTCAATCAATCAGACCCAAGCTCTCTATATCCTTTCTCTCTGTCTCTCTCTCTGTCTCTCTCTATGTCTCTCTCTCTCTCTCTCTGTCTCTCTCTCTGTCTCTCTCTCTCTCATTCTCTCTCTCCCTCTCTCTCTGTGTGTGTCGGTGGGTGTGTGATGTGATATCTCATATATATATATTTACATAAAAATAGCTTATTTCTGGAGGGATACATATAGCTAAAGAAAAGTTTTGGCATAAGCAGTGTTTCACGGCTGTATGTTAGCTTAGCTCATATTATACTGAAGGCTGGAAATCTGTCTTTGTTGGGTTTTCTGCTAATCAACTGGTATGTGCACTTTGAACAGAGCATACACTCTATATAAAGATGGACGACATGTCTCCACGTGAAGCTACCTCAAATGACAGAAACAGTCAGAGAACTTTTTTATTTGGTCATTGTCCCATCCAGTAACATGGGGGAGGCCGGATTTTGTAAGATATACTGCAGCCACCCAGCAGGGGGCGACTTGGCTTCACTTTTTATGGCACAGTCCTCATCTTTCTTGTAAACAGTCTATAAGGACAGAAATGTTTCCTCTGTTTTTAGCATTGTTATGCTAAGCTAACCCGCCACTGGCTGTAGCATCTTTTGCATCCCTCAGTTACATCGGTAACAGTCGTCTCAACTCCTTCTCTGCAGACGTCCTTGAGATGTTTTGTGTGAATATAATTTCTTCAAGTCGTCAGAAACCTCTGCCGCACATTTCCTGGCACTGCTCATGAAAGGTTTTCTTCATCCCTCCTTCTCTTACCTGTGCGCCTCAGCACCGTCCACGCTGCAGGAGGGAGAAGCAGGTTTCTGAGGCCTGTCATCCGAGGGAACAGGAAGTCCTGAAGCTGGAACTCCCCGGAGAACACGCAGGTTAGGTCAAGCCTGGCCTCGTCTGCTTTCACTGTCATCCTGTCAGGATAAAGATCGTACGGGTCAGACAGCTGAGCTCCATAAATCAGGTTTTTTTTTTCCTCCTGGAAGTTTTCTCTTAGCACTTCTTTGGTGACACGACGGCTGTCTTGTACGACAGTTCACATTTCCAGCGGTTGGACAGGAAAGCGGTTTGCTCCGTGATTACTGGGCCACATGAGGAGATTTCCAGTCTGTATTTTTCTTCCTCTAGAAGATCTCCAACACCGGCTGGAGCTTCCATATCTCCACGAACACCCTGGCAGATAAAATCCAAAAAGATTGACCCTGGTTGAATATATTCCTTCCTTTCGTTGTGAACCTCTGAATTCTTACAAAAGAGGGCACAGGAGGGATTTAATGAAATATGCAATTGTTCTGTGGAGAAAGACTTCCCTGAGCAGGAGTTAGCCTGTAAATATAACCCTGTTTTGTTGTTTACTCCCCGGTGTCAGCTTAGACCACAGCATATAAAATCCAAATATCGGCATTCTCAAACAGCGGCCAGTAAAAGAAGACGTTAAAGCAGGCAACCGGTGTCACACGCTATATTTCATCTAAGGAAGCTCAACGGCAGGTTTTCCAATCAATCCACCTTTTCAATATTGTTCTATTTTCATTATATTCAATTCAAACTAATAGAACTGCTTTATCCTCTTTTATTGACAAATAACACCAGTCGTTTTTTGTCATTTACGGCCCGAGCACCCTGGGTGGAGAGAGCGGTAAAGGTTTGATGTGGCTGCAGCTCCTGCTGCTAACTGAGAGCGTTCAGGGGGATGTGACGGATGATTGATGCCAGAGGAGAGTGACTCATATAGGAGCTGGGAGGTTATGGTTGTTGTGTCCCTCAGTGTCTCCGGGTAACGACAGGCAGTCTGTGAATCAGTCTGGGTTACGAGCCTCGGGGGCAAAGTAACTGTACTGCACTTACTACAGAGGAGAGTTCGCTTGGCTCGGGCCTGAAGACTGGAGGCACGGTGAGTCAGAGAGCAGCTGTATATCTAGTTAGATGAATCCAAATGAAAATCAAGTTGGTTTTTGCGTCGGCAAAGATCATTTTGATCATATTTTGGCTTTGACTTTGGCTTGGTGTAAATCAAGGTCGTGCACAGGGGTGAAAACATAACCTCCTTGTCACTGGTAACAAAGGAGGTTATGAACAAAAATACAAAATCCCTTATACACCATGTTCTGATTTTGTACACACAGGAATTTGAACTCTGCATTTAACCCATGAACACACACATGTAAACGGCAGAGGGAATTTGCAGCTGCAGCGCCCGCGGAGCAGCTGGGGAATTAGATGCTTTGCTCAAGGGCACTTCAGCCGTGGATGTGGAGGGAGGTGGAAAGCTGCTGCTCCACTCTCTGCCCATACCTTTTACTTTTCCCGGGGAGTGAATGATAGCGCTTTTCCCCTCCCTCCATTTCCACAGCTGAAGTGCCCTTGAGCAAAGCACCTATCCTCCCCCCCAGCTGCCATAGTGACAGCTGGTGATTGTTTAGCTGAAGGTCTCTGCCTGAACTGATGCATCCGATACTGTTTGTGCACGTGAGGGTGAGCTGCAAACAGCCGGAACACAGCTGAGCGACCGGAGGATGTTCAGTCACGTGAAGGTAAATTTAATCAGAGAAGCCGAGTTGCTCCCGTCCGTCAAACCGAGACACAGTTTAACAGTTTAAAATAAAACAACAGCTCAATTTCTCCACCACTTCAGCTACTTTACTCCTAAATACCTTTTTTCTCACCAAGCTGCTGCTCCTCCGGTGTTTTCCTGTTATTCTCATCTAATGTGGCACCTCCTACCTGACACAACTGACCTTGTGTGAAATTGTCCATGATGAGAGCTGTTACCCACTGCAGCGACCGGCGATTATGTAAAAATCCAGAAGACGTGCAAAGAGCTGCCCTCAAGGCAAACTACGCCGAGCCGAGGAGGCTGCATCCTTCCTTTCTTGTTTTTCTTTTTTTTTTATCTTTGTGAATTTGCTTTTTTAGTAGAATAAGAATGTTTTTCTGCTGCTCGAGCTGAACTGATGCTGCATGTATAAGGAAAACGGCTGTAGAGACAGATTAAACAACACTATAAGCATTCTTACCTCATTCTTGCAACAGCTCATGGGAGTAAATGACTCAAATTGGGAGGATTAAACTGTGAATGTGTGGGGAGAAACAGGCCAGGTCCCAGAGACTGTATCTGTAAGCTGCAGCATCCGAGACGGTGAAGAGGTCAAGCAGCTTTCTTCACACGGGGTCGGGACCCTGCAGCAACGGCGTGATCTTCCTTCACAACACAGATCCACAGTTTGATCACAAAGCAAGCACAGCCTGTTTCCTGAGTTTATATAAATCCCTCAATAATCTATATCTCTTATCATTTGAGGGTCAAAGGGGGGGTAGAGCCCAGCTGATCGTGGGCGGGAGGCAGCATACACCCTGAACAAGACTCGGACATTTGTGTTCTTACGTGCAGCCCCTCTGGAAGATTCCAGCTAAATGTTTAGTGCATGTCTCGCAGCAGCAACAGAGACAAACAGCCGTTAACACTCACATTCACACCTACAGGGAATTAACCTGAGCTGCCTGTTGTCTTTGGTCTGAGGGAAGAAGTCGAAACATCTGAAGGGAACATCCACACATAAACCTTCTTGCTCTGAAGTGACAGTGCACCACGATACCACCAATTATTTATTTCATAACCATGACTCGGGCTTAAGTGCGTCTTCAGTTTCTGTGTGATCATAACATTAGCACTGCACAGTCGTGCTTCACTCTGCAGGGCGCCTGCCACCGAGCTCTCTGAGGAGACCACACTATTCAGTGCAGCAGTATAACAGCGCATCTAATGGTTTATGGTCTCTCCCATGTTTGCTCATGCTTCAATCCCTCCCCAGGGTCATTACGGGGTCTAATATCTGTGACAGCTGCATAATAGGATTTACAGCAGTGAGGAGGTCATTTATTTCTCCCGGAGAATCAACGTTGCAAAGAAGCTGAGTCAGATTTATATACTTTCACATTTACATTTGCTCTTATCCAAAGCGACTCGCTGCCGACTTCAAGAGTTGTGTAGGTGATAAATCTGCTCAATAAGTGCACGTGAGTCCGATAAAGACGTGCACAGTCAGTCAGTGAGATTCAGGAGCAGAGGTTCCCTGTGAAGAGATGAGTCTTCAAGAGATTCTTTAGATATGGCTGCTGCAGAGTCCGGACTGGAACACCAGACTATTCTCTTTGAGGAACGCTCATATTCCCCCTTGAGGCTGATTGGCCACTTTCTCACCGTATTGAGATCAGATAGCATGAACACAGCAATATTCTGCAAACTGCTCGTATATAAAACAAGTGCACAATAAATGTCCATTCTTCTGATACAGCTGACAGGGATATTTGTTACCCTGCAAGGATAAGGATCATTATTTTGACTCACAAAATCTAAATCTGCACCAAATGTCACCAGCACGTAGAGATTAACACTCTGCAAATGCTTTTATCTTAAAGTCCTCTGTGTTTATTTCTTGAAATATTCACAAAAAATTTTTAAAAAAACAAATAGTTAATTTAATAAAATAACTGTTTATATTTTGAGTCTACATAAACAAACCGAGTAAAAAGCAGCCTGGATCCACTTTCCCTTTTATTGACTGCTCTGTGAGGCTAAGTGCTGCGATTACCAGTGGATTTCAAAGAGTACATAATTGAACCAAATTTTTTCTCCGTCATCTGAGAGAACAGTTTATAATTAATTCTAAATACTTCTCAATTAGCCCTGGCAATTAGCTGTGCAATTACTCGACACGGTGCCGTAGTACAAAAGTGAATTAAAGTGAATTACATGGGCCGGGTGTCAGCCTGTGCTGCCGTCTGACTCATGGTGACAGCCGGCACTGGATCGTGGGCCGCTGAAGCTCAGGTGGTTAATGTGTTAAAAGAAATGTTTTGACATAAAACGTGAAAATGAGCTGCATGTGGGAGGAGAGAACACTTTGATACACAGCTGCTGACTGTGCTTCAGATCTGGTGAATGATACTTACAGCCTTAATATCATAAAAAACGAGATTAGGTCAAAGGCCAGAGTTTGGCAGGATCATGTTGGACATATTGTGCATTTCAATTTTCATGACGTCCAAACTTGTTTCAATCCTTTCATCTGTTTGCATTGCAACGTGTGATTTAGCCATTTTCAGACGTTAACTTATGAAAACCTCCGGAGAATTGAGTCTGGGATAATTTCCCGTACATTTCCACATGTGAAGAACGCAGCAGGACAATTCCGATGAGGGGGTAGAGTCTAAGTAGAGAAGCAGGAAGCGGCGATCACGTGTGTTTGTTTACACATCGAACAGAGTGTTGCTCCTCTTTATTCTTAATATTCTTTTCCTTTGGATTTTTCACGTGTTGATCTTAACATCCTCATCATCAGTGCAGTGAGTTGAGTTGCATGTGGGAGGTTAGAAGTTCAACTTCCCATCGCATCCTAATTTAGTAAACGTGAGTGTCTGTGCTTCAGATCTGCTCAATGGTTCTTTCAGCCTAAATGTCATGAAAACAAGATGAGGTCAAACCCCAGTGTGTGGGAGTATCTCATCTGGTACAATGTGCAAAATAAAAGACATATAGTTGAAAGCTGCTGTAGAACCTCACAACTCCTTCATGACGTCCCTGCATCGTGTTCTCCTCCTGACTCTGGATCAGTTTGCCTGTCGAGTCAGTCTGTCATCACACGGCCGGTGCAGTCGGGAGCCGACAGGGTAAAGTCTGTTAACGTCCGCTTCAGCTGCTTCTGACATTCTGCGTCGACACGTCCAGCTCCTGCAGGTAACGTCTGGAGGAGTTCAGGGTTTGACGTGCACGTCTGAGAGCAGTGCACGGCCTCCGTCTGCCCCCCCCCCTTCCTGCCACTCACAGACGCAGACGGGCGGCGATGATTCTCTTGTTTTCCAAGGTTCCTCCAAACGAGGAAAACATCACTTAAGGCGTCTGATAATAAAAACTGTTATTTCATGTGGAGCAGCAGTGTAACTCCATCACGACTCCACTGCTCAGGCACGCACTCCAGGACATCCGGTCACGACGCACTAAAAGAAACCAATACGACACAGGACCATTTCCCATTGGAGCTGGTCTCCACTGTGTCGGCCACTGGGGCACAGGAAGCACTTTACCAGCCCACTCTCATCCATCTGTGCCTGTGGTGGAAGCCGCGGCTGCAGACGCCCTCTATTCATCACTGCCGACAGGTTACAGATCTGCTGATGTGCAGAGCAGCAGAGGAGTGTGTGTCTGTGTGTGTGTGTGTGTGTGTGTGTGTGTGAGCCTCTGATGTAGCGGGCCAGATGACGGGGGGGGGGTAACCACAGTGCATTTCCCACCGCAGCAGTTTGACGGTTTCACCCCGGCTGCTTGGTGATTCCTGATTTCCTGGTACCACAGGTCGTTTGGCGAGCGCCCGCGAATGGACCTCCATGATCATTTCATTTAATTTAACAACAGATGCATGGAGGAAGGAAGGACTCTGAGATCTACTCAGGGTTGTATTGGTTGGTTCATATATTTTCAGAGAGCTCTGCCATGGTTGTATATTTTAATACTTGTATACGTCTTCTGCTTTTGTTTACTTGCATGTCTGTATGCCCTGAGGGATCCATTTAGTTTTTTCCTGGGTTTAAGAATGTAGAATGTCAAACTGTTTCCTCTCGTGCAACACAAATTAAAAACTTGATATTTGCCAATGAGGTCATGTTTTTACCCGTTTGCTCGTTAGTGAGCAGGATTACTCAAATATTACTCAACCTGTTTCCATGATGGGTCACGAGCCTAGGAACATGATTTTGTTGCAGATCCTGGATTTATTTCAATTTCTTGAACATTGCGAGACACAGAGTTTCAAATTGCCATTCATTTCCCACTGATATGTATGGGTGTGTGTAATGTGTTGCCAATGCACATTAAGATCTGGAGCTGGATCTTTTCTGCCGCTGTATAGAAACAAACAAGACTAGAAACCTGTAACTACCATCAATGAGAAACATAATGTGACCTTAACTATGAGGTTGGTTATAATTCAGGGGCCTTGGCGGAGGTATGCGCTCTATTAAGGACTTCAGTTGTTTTTCAGAGCTGCCGAAATCCTGTCGTAATTTAGATTCTTGGTTGAACATTGTGATTATTTTCTATTCTTCCATGCATTTATAATGAATCCCAAATCAGAGGGTCCCTGGTTCGAGGCTAAGCTACGATTTCCCTCAATCTCCGACAGGAAAACTACAGTAGTTGCTCCCGATTGAGTAGATGGGAAATAAATCATGTTTGATTAGTGTGCAAGTGAACCCACTTAGACTCCTTCACAGTGTTTATCCCGTGTTGCATTTCCTGCCTCTCACGCCTAACCACCCAGTGCTGACAGCCCGCCGCGGCGAGGGACGCCCGAGCTGCCTCCGAGTCTGATCAAAGTGTTTCTCACAGATGTATTCAGGCCCCGTGGTCACTCTGTTACCGAGCCAATTAAATCGCTGCTAAATGTTTGGTTAATCACGGGGGAAGGAAGCGCTGCCCTTGACTCATACGAGTGCCGGGCTTCATTTCACTTTACATCAGGAAGCGGAGCGCTCGCTAAATCATCTGCTCGTAATCGCTCCCCAAACTTGCAGTAAAGGCTGAGAGCATATGGAGCTGTTTACCACGACCAACGGAATATGACTGACAATGAAACTAATTGAAATGTTCGGCGGTGGCGGCTAATTCTCCACGGTTCATTTGCATACTTGCTAAAGCATCGCTGATCGGCGGCTGCGGGTTCGATTCTCAGGAGATGAACCTCTCGCCTGCGGTGTTGACCGACTTCCAGGTGTTGGTTAAAAAACGTGCTTCCATTCTTAGACGGGGGGGGTTGGGGGGAGACTGATGAGGAGATGATGAAGGTCGATGTAAAGTAATGATTCATGTTGGATTTCTCAATCCTCAAACAACACCTCCATGCAGCCGGTGGTGGATCTGTGTGGCTGCCATGGAATCTAGGACGTGTTTGGTAATGTTCTCCGGTTCACACTGTTTCCTTTGGGGCCGACTGACAGGATGTCATCAGGATTAGACTGTGATACTAACACGTAGACTGAGATCTTACATAAGAAGAAAATATATCAGTCAAGCAATTAATTCCATAAAATGAAGTAATTTCTTGTGCGATTTTTTATTTTGGCAGGTTTTACTTCTTAAAAACCGACAAACAGTAAAACAATATATTGTGTTGTGAGACTTTTATTTTAATTGGCCAAATCCAGGCACGGTGCCATATTATACCGGTGTGTCTGAAATGTGCCTTCACAATGTAAATTGGATAGAGAGCTGGCAGAGTTTGGAATCGAGCTCCGTGAGGGGGAGGTGTCACGATGGAGGCGAGCTCTGGAATCCTGGCAGCTCAGCGCCGACTCGCACCAGATACACACAGTTTCCAACACAAATTTGAAATCAGAAAGTAAAATGGTGCATGTTGTTGTTTTATTTGCTGATGGGAAATGACAAGTTGTGCTTGGTAAACAATGACGAGAGGTAAACACAGATCTCACACATGGTTTAACATGAAAGAAGGTTTATTACTGCCCTTAGCTGAACATTTTATTTTGGTTTTAAAGTTGGTTGAATCTGCCTTGAGAAAAACAGATTTACACAATGCTTGGTGGTAGGATTGTGGTTTGGGACAAGGAAGAACTTTATACATTTAAATGTTGATGTAAAGTATTCACTTTGTATATGGTGATGAAAATAATCAGGCACATGAAGGGGAGATTTGGGCAGATGCAAGTGAACATCTGGATTTCGTCTGTTTCTATTAACATACCGATGAGTCCAACTGTTTTATTCAAATTAAATATCTTTAAAGAAGATCAGAACCATCGGCTGGATCAGAACTGACGACCTGAGGAAGAAGACGCCAGACGGAGGAGGAGATCACTGGGTCGAGAAAAGCTCAGACAAACCTGTGTCCCAGAATCACGTGGGACCGAGATGAGAGCCGGAGATGATACACGACAGATTATCAGAGAATGAATTTTTCCCTTTTTACATCTCTGCCTCTCGGTCTGAACACAAGTGACATCTGGGCTGCTGTGATTTACACTTTGAAATTATTGCAAATCTCATTACAACATCACATGCTTTTTTTATTTCTGAGGCGCCGCTGCAGCTGTTCAGGGAGAATGTTTCAGGGTCAGGGTTTTTAGGTCTTGTTAAATTTTTAATACACACCAGCAGATTGTCCTTTTAGGTAAATGATTATTTAAACTTATGTTTCACTGGAAATTAGGAAATTATAAGAATAATTTTGAAAAACAAAGTTAAAATTACACGTATATGTAAATTAACCTTACATTCATGTGAGAATCAAGATAACGTGATAGTTACATGTTAATAAGTCAAATTTATCGTTTTGATAGAAAGCACAATAATAATAAAGCAATAATCTTAAAAATAAATAACAAATATCACAAAAATATGTGATAAATGCTTGACCTGCTCTAAATAGTAATATCTCTGTTATCATTTTACAAAATAACTCTATCCCATCGTTCTGATAGATTAGTAAAGTGTTTTATTATCCATCATGCATTCCTGTATTTTGTCTTTTTTACACACAGCTTTAAGGCGTCCGTACTTTAAAGACGTTTCCTTGTTCTGTTTTCACTTGTACTGATATTCACCTTTACTCTCATTCCTCATTGTCACAAACACAAAGACGAGAGTAGAACATGTACAAACGATAGAAGACGTCTGAATCACCAGTTAAATCTCTTCCAGCTGCTGATCCATACAGAAGATGATTACACACATTCCATTTCTCCACCGGTTGTTAAACTGGAGAGAAACTCGGGCCTCTTCAGACTCCGTCGTCTGACAGGTTTCATGACACCAGGATCAGAGGGAACAAATCGAACCGCTGATATTTTCTAATATGGATTTAATTCATCAGGGGGAAAAGTCCTTTCTAAATCCAAACCCAGGATGTGTCTGTGCCGCGGGGCCGTGTGCTCGGACCCAATCCCTCCTCTGTACCGTGAGTTATCCAGGGCCACGGTGTGCTGAGCTCCCAGCATCTGGCACAAAGTGCAGAGCACCCAGCTGCCTGGCAGCAGAGGGCCTGAGCGTTCAGTGTACTTTGGAGACGGCCCAGTTCCAGCATCAGATTTCAGATGTGTGCCATTCCGCTGATTACATCAGTGCAGAGGATTAAACTGAGATTTTATATAATACTTATCTCATGGCTTAGCGTTTGCAGAGTAAGACACATTTATTTCTGCGGGAGCCCGAGTTATTAACTCGCAATTTCCTTGGAGCCGCAGAACTGTGCGGATGAATAATGGCTTGAAAGGCTCCCAGTGGAAGATCCCAACCAGCCCCACTCATCGTCACTGGTGTCCTGCAAACAACCTGACATCTCACGTTTTTTGGCAGTTTGCTTTTCTTGCCGTCGACAGCTGACATGAGCGTCTGTGCTCAGAAAAGGTTCATGATGTGGGATCTGAGCCAAGAGACTGACGGGCTAAATCAACACTTCTTCCTCTTTTCTTTTTTGAAAAAGTAAACTTTCCAGCAGAGGAAGGGTTCGACACGACACTGACGGCAGGCAGTCACTCAGAGAGAAGCAGAGCTGGTTCGATATTATCCAAACAGCAGATGGACGGATAACAGACGCTGATTGCACCTGCCAGACAGATCCGCGCGAGAGAACCAGGAAATACTTGTAACCTGCAGCAAATCATGAAAAATGGAAAAATGAAAATGGGCCGACAGAAGCAAACATGTGCAGCAGTTACATATAAAACAGTAGAACCAAACTAATCCCCTCAAAGACCTAATAAACACAGGTATTAATTGCATTCAGCTGCATTTGAACTTCTTTTACCGTTAAATAAAAAACACAATCAGCCGTTGATTTAATGGGTTTTTAATTCAAATTAAAATGCCAACCATTAGGGAGAAGGAGCCTGATTTGTTCTTGGAGGCAAAATAATATCTCTACATTGCATAGCCCACTTTATCACGGTAATATGTGTGAAACTACACAGTAATTCCAGTTCGAGTTATGTGCATTAGCAAGATAAACACGATGCACAGAAGCAGTGACGATGCAGAAGTGACGGCTATTTTCATTGTGGTTGATTTTCAGCACCAAAATTAACATTATTTTGAAAGTTAATTGGTTAATTAACATGTAAAACCTATTTTTAATTCGAAATTATGAACAACATCCTAACGACATATAAATCTCATTTATTAACCATTCCTGTGTTCTAGTAATTTTACTCTAGGTGTTAATTGCAATTGTAATTATACAGCAAAAAAAAAACCACACTTCAAAACAAGCAAAGAATATCTATGTGACACACTGTAATTGTGTCATTGGTGTAAAGTGTAAGTGACAGAGTGGCTGAGAGGTCGGCTCTCCCAGTCACTTAGCTCACGCACCTGCCAACATTCAACTATCCAGCCGGGGACCAGATATGACAAGTGTTCACACCTGTTCATTACCCAGGTCCAGATCTGTTAATGATGCTGGAATCGCTTTCAGGTTGTGCAGCAAAACATTCCAACCACACAAATGATTCCCATTCAGGTCGACTAATAGGAAAGATGATAAGACTCCAAGTCGGAACAGACTCGAACTGAAAAATCCCTTCATTCCTTCTGATGTGTTTGTGAACATTTTCCTTTGGACTCGATGGTGATGAGGTCGACACAGAAATCCATCTTCTGTGTCAACTGCTTCTCTTTTGTAAGAAAAAACAAACCATAATGTATTTGGAAACGGAAATATGAACCAGTACCATAATGGTTCATATTTATGGACTTTGAAGGAGGACAGTGTTGTGTAATAAGACGTCCACTGGCAGAATGAGCAGTGGTTCAGAAACATTAAGGAAAACCTGCTGTAAACCGGAGCTTGTCGAGCACATATTCATAAACAGTTCCTCCCCCATGTTAGCAGATGGGACCTAAAACTTAGAAATACATTTTGGAATATATTTTTGACAAAGTTGTTTTATCACACTGATGCATTTTTCATGTTTCTGGTAAGATTTGCTTCAATTGGTCATAATTTGACGCCATAAAAATGTAAATACCTATTTTAGGTAAATATCTAAAATACATGATCCCAGAACCTTTTTATCTGTTCTATGATACCTCCTTATATACAGTTAAGGGTCAAGCCTAACAACAGGTACATTTTTATTTTAATTTTATGAACAAAAGTAATCTATACGTTGAAACAACTTTATGTGCTGCTGCAGACAAATCTTTCAGTTTCTTGCAGCAACTGTTGAAATTCAGGACATTTCTGCAGCATAAGTCGCAGTTTACTGAGCTTAGCGTCAAATATATTGAATATAGGTGCACACCAGTGTTATGTGTAATACAATGCAGCCAGTGTTCAGTTTAACAAAGGCCGACACACATGGAACCTGAGATGAAAACGGAAAGAAGATGAAAGACGATCTGTCATCCGACATGTCAGCAGCTCACATCCTGGTTTGTGGGGGTTTCTCTGTTTCAGAAAGTTTCGCTCTGTTTCTAAAGGGCAGCAGTGACATCAAACCCACCGGGAAGAAGCCATTTAGTTGTCCTGCGACAGAAGAATGGGGGGGGGGGGGGATTAGAATCTGACAGGCGGAGCGATTGGAATGAGAGATAAGGGGAGGAACAATAACGTAATGTGTGCTGTCAAGCTGAGGATATGAGACAGAGAATAAGACCCTGTCTGTCACAAAATGTCCCTGTCTCTTTGAAAGCCGTCTTCTGGAGAACGTCTGATTCCCTTTTGAAATATGAGGAGGGGACAGTTCCGTCTACTCGCTGTCTTCACATCGAGATAGGATTGATTTGTTTACTTCTCCCGGGGTCGTGATCTTGTTTCACAGATTCTCAGGGTTTTAATAACGATTTAAGTGTCAATGAGACAATGTTGATACATTAATTCATTTTAAATGGGCAAGTATTTATTACAGGCATTTCCAGTAAACCACAAAGTCCTTCACTGTGTTTGTTTTTCATTCACCCACTCACACACTGATGACGCAGCATCAGAGACAATGAGAGGTTTTAACGTCTTGCTCAAAGGTACTTCAAAACACTTCACGAGTAACGAGGGAAGATGGTGTAAAGCCAAATATGTTGAGAATTTTACTAAGGTTGAAATAATTGAATATAAACATTAGTAAAGTCAAAATATCTTGGATCCTGTCCATGCTGCCATCTTGGAATAAAAGTCCCCCAATTAACCAATAAAGAGTCAGTCAGTTGTTAATCATAACTTTTAATTCTATCTCTACAGCATCAAATTACTAATTAATTAAAACCAAACTTACCAAAAGAACAAAACAATTTAAATAACACTTATCGTTAGTCTCTTTGTATAAAAGTGTCAGCTAAATGAAATGTAACGTTCTGAATAAATGAGATTAAAAACTAAACTGTATTTGTTTTCAATGTATCTTGACCTTGGCACATCATCTAACATGCAGAAGGTGGGTCTATGACCTATACTGCGTCAGGCCACCAGGGGGCGATCAGGAAATCTTGTGTGGTCCATCTTCACATAGTGTTCACCTGGAAAGTAAAAAAACTGTTGTTGCTCTCCCTGCTAACAATCACCATCAACACAACAAGTTTACTTCCAGATGCTGTGGCTCCAGTTTTCTGAATGGGAAATGCGTCTTTACATGAAGATTAAAGTCATATTTTAAATCCTATTGTGTGGAATAAAGGACGATGTTTCAGTACAGCTGAAATATTCTCCCGTGCTTGTGGATAACAGGAACTCCCAATATGCCTTCCCTTAATTAATAGATACCGAAACATCGCATTTTCATTTGCCGTTTTTTTGTGCTGTGTCCAACAAACATTGAGAACGAAGACCTAATTAGACCCCAGAGGAGGAGGGGGGGGGGGGGGGGGGGGGGGGGGGGGGGGGCGGCTGCTGCTGCTGCTGCTACTTTCTCCACATTTCTTTAGCTTTTTCCAAAAACCTCTTCCATAACTCCAGCCTTTGTAACACACAGGTCTCTGGTGAGCTCTGCAGATCAGGCCTCCTGAATGGCCGGCGCTGATTATAGTGTTCATGGTGATTAGCCTGGATATCCGCCTGTGCCGGGAACAGATGGACAGAAATCACCGGCTCACCGTCGTGCAGCCGAACGGATATCGGCTTCTGGCAGCGGGACCATTGTTGTTGCTCAGGTTTCACGCTCCAGACGCTCACGCAGGTTCACCAGGAGTGAAAAGGGTTTTTTTTTCCAGCAGAGCAGACATCATTTCTCCTTGGCTAATGAGAGGCTACCCCCCCACACCCCCCCACCACCACCACCACCTCGTCTTCAATCCGAACTCTTTGTTGAGGAATAATCAGAATGATTAATGTTCCGAAATGGAACTGCTGAGTTTTCGGCTCGCCTGATAACCTTACCCGGATTCAGCTCAGACCCAATTGTCTGGTAATAACACTGTGCCGCATTCTGAATGAAATTGCCAACAATGAGCCGGCTCCTCCATATTATACGGGAAAAAAAGGGTCATTTAGTTGCATTGACGGAGTGGAGGGCCAGGTGCTCTTAAATCCTCTTGAGATGATAGATCCATTTTCTGTCTCCAGCAACAATCAGCCGTTCTCATTCAAACACTGATATCCTTCCACGCCGAGCTCTTCACGTCACTTAATTTTAAATTAAAGTCACACGTCCTTGTTGGACAGAAAATTGGCGAGGACGTGTCACGCTGCATCTCAAAAGGAAGAGCAGCTGTGGACGGACTCGTCGCCACGTCTCAAACGGAACATTTGGTTTTAGAAAGTGCACATGGAGGAGGAGACGTGTAGGAATTGGAGGCCACGTGCATTTGGGGTAAGTTGCACTTCCTGTTTGTCTGTTTGCTTGGTAAATGCATCCAAAGGCCCTGATACACCAGGTTTTAGTCGTATGTTGGAGTGACTGGGAACGAGCTCTCTGACGGTTCTACCCAGTGACTCTGTTTCAAGGGCATATTTGCTTAAGCAATTGAAATCTACCCCAAATATTTACTGCAGTCACCGTCCCATCCATTATCTGTATCGCTTCGGGTCGCAGGAGGGAACTGGAGCCAATCCCAGCTGACACGAGGCGAGAGGCGAGGGTACATGACGGACATGATGCCAGTGTATCACAGGACAAGATACTGGGACAAAGAAACTACTCCCACTGCTCCCATTAAGCTCTGGGAGGAAGCCAGAGTACCTGGAGAAAAACTACGCAGACAATGGAGGAGCATGAAACCATCTTTCATCTGTTGTGCAGTTGCAGAATTCTGTTTTGTTTTATATTTTCTAAGAGTCCAGGTTGTCTGTCCTCCAGTGTAGTATATAGATTTTTTTATGAATGTAAAAGTTCTATGAAGTCCGAGGTGAAGCTCCTGCAGAACCAGTTAGCCAATCAGAGTAGACTATACTTTATCAGGAGGTGGACCTTAAAGAGACAGGGAGTAAAACCAAGTGTTTCAGACAGAGGCTGAAAAGAGGAGCTGCAGCAATGGAAAGTTCCAGGAAAGTGATTGTTTATAAAAACCTTTAAATAATACATCTTTTTAAATTATAAATAAATAAACGTCCTCTTTTAAAGGATTGAACCTAAAGGTAAAATCAGGTATTGCAACTGTGAGGAAAGAGAAATTGAATGAATACAAAGAGTTAAAACAAACCATTAATAGTGGAATGAAAACTTTCTTATAATTTTATCGGCCTCATCAGGATGAATTTCCAACGAATCGTACATCACAGCATGAATTCTAGTTTTACCCACAATCCCTCCAATGATGTGGCTAATAGGTGTGATATTAAAGTTTTAAATACATCTGTATCGATGAGCCCCCCCCCCCCCCCCCCCCCCCCCCCCCCCCCACGGTGAATTAAACAGGGTCACGTTACGCTGGAGAAAGAAGCTTTAGTTCCGACTGCAGATGGTGTTTTATTTTCTGCACTTGCAGCAAGTGAGTAAACGGCACAACTCATTTCCCAGCTCAGTGCCGTGTGCAGCGCTCTGTGCATAATGAGCTTTTGATTTATTCTGCTGATCAATTCGTTTTTGTTTCTTAAATTGGACAAATTTAACACTTGAGTCGCCGCGACACTAAATATGCAATTCTGTCACATAATTGATATCATTACCCGTGGCTCTTTAACCTGAAAAGGACGATAGAGGTTCTGTTGAAGTGTGAGGGAGTCAACCAGGAGTCGTCACATTTGTAAAAACGTTTTGTCTATGTGAGGCTGTTTCTGTTATTCTCATGGTGAGCAAAGAAAAACGAGCCAGAGGAAAAACACTTGAAGGTGTTTTTAAACCGAAGAGGTGAGAAGAGGAGGACCTCTGCTGATAGGCCGCTGATGATTACACACCTTTGTCTCCAGCATAATTTTCCATTGTATTTCACTTATGCTTTAAATGTACCCCCCCCCCCCCCCCTCCGACAGGCTGAAAGACAATTTTTTTTAAATATTAGTATAAATCCCTTAATTCAAAAACACTTGGGTTCAGAACATTTGTGCCCTGGTTCCATGTTCTGTAATTAATGAGACAACACAAAGCTTTGCACAGCAACAGTGCAGAGAATCAAGACTCAGTGACACTTGACCCAGTTACAACATTAAATATTAAATAATGCAGAAACCCACTTAATACACTAGCCACACAATGAGAGCATGTGTGTGAGTTGTGGCTCATTAACCAATGTTTCTACATTATTCAACTGTAACTTGACCACAGGATCAATGTGACTTCATCCTGCACATTACACACTCAGACTGGGAAGTACGGTCCTCTGACTGCAGTGGGTTGTATTATCAGAACGGCATTAAGCAATAAGGGTGAATGAAATGGAACTCCATTCTGAAGACGGGTTGCAGTGCAGGGAGGGATCGATGACTTCTAACATCTCTTCTTCACCGACATGGAGAGAGTCTGTGCAGGTTTGTTCGTCCTAAAAACGTGCAGTGTCAGCAAATGGACCGCCAAAATAAAGAGCCGATCAACATGATTCTGATTGATTTTGATCCCATGCGTCTACATTAATGTGGCAGCCGACGAGTATTTGGAGTATTTGCTCTCACATTCATCCTCTAACTGTTGTTGTTGTTTCTGACTTCAAATGAGTAAAAACCTTTGAAGCAGCACGTAAATTCGCACACACACACACACACACACACAGAGAACTGAACTTCCTATCACACTCTGCAAGAAACATTTGTTCTTTGTAAACAGAAACGACCTGAAACCGTGTTTATTTGCATATGAAGCGGGGGAAGTGAGATCTGATCACTGGAGATCACACAGGCAGAGACTCGATTCAACACCAGATGTGAACCGACCAGATCCGAGCTGTCCACTAGAGATCGGATCCCCCCCACCCCCCCACGCATGTTAATGCCAAGTGTGAACAAGACTGAAGCTGTAAATGTCAAGACATCCCGTTTAACATGGGCCTCGGTGGGCAGCGTGGCCCCCGGGGCTGCAGCACTTGGCATTGATTTGTCATTGAGCTGTTTTCCTTCTCTCTGTATTCCAGCGATCATTATAACCCCCCCCCCCCCCCGCTAAACTCACCACTCTCATCCACTGGCCTGATGTTCTCCAGGACGCAGGAGAAACTCTCCCCAAGGTTTTAACTTTGCCTTTTCTTCTTGCATCCTTGATCCTGGGGGCTGTCACTCACAAGGACCAAGAGGTGGAGAGTGTTACAGATGCTAAAGGTTTTACAATCCAGTGGTGAGGCCAAACATTGCGGGGCAGTGGATAAATAGATAAATGGGTTATGAGGATGGAAAAATGGATAGTATTCTTTTTTTTGAACATTACATCCTCTTTTACTTTGGGAAACCAACTTATGTTCTCACCGTATTTGCTCTGAAGGTGCAAAGAGTTCGGTTCACACTGAATTACTCATTCCCTCCTGACATCCGTGTTCCCTTGATGAATCCTCCCCCGACTTTCATTCAGAAGGTTTTTATATTTCTTTATTTCATGTTCAGATTTTTTGCAGCGTTTCCCCCTAAAAATCCAGACCTCTCTCGAAACAAGCCGCGGCTCACATGCAAATTTGTTCTGCTCCTGCTCAGAGTTCACTTCTTCAAACATCCTCAGAATCCTGCCCTGGAAGAAACTGTGTAAAACAAAGTTGAAGACTACAAACACAGAAGGTGAAGAAGGGCATTGCAGATATCCGTTTTTCTAGCATCCCCTTCTATCAGAGTCCAACCCAGGTCATACCCCTCTGGTCTCCTTCAGGTGGGTGCGCCTGGAAATGGAAGGCACCCAGGAAGCATCCTGAAATGATACCTTCTTCAACTGGCTCCTTTTGGCCCTAATGGCATAGCTCTCTCCAAACTTCTCACTCCATCTCCGAGGCTTAGCCCAGCCTCCCTCATTTTGTCAGCTTGTATCCTCAGTCTCATTCTTTTGGTCTCAACATCTGCATTACTCCAGATGCTGCACCAATCCGCCTGTCCCTCTCCTGGTCCTTCACCTGGTACCTCTCCTGGTCCATCTCCTGGTTCCTCTCCTGGTTTCTCTTCTGGTTCCTCTCCTAGTCCATCTCCTGGTACCTCTCCTGGTATCTCACCTGGTTCCTCTCCTGGTACTTCTCCTGGTCCATCTCCTGGTCCCTCTCCTGGTCCATCTCCTGGTCCCTCTCCTGGTCCATCTCCTGGTTCCTCTCCTGGTACCTCTCCTGGTCCATCTCATGGTCCTTCACCTGGTCCCTCTCCTGGTCCATCTCCTGGTTCCTCTCCTGGTTCCTCTCCTGGTTCCTCTCCTGGTTCCTCTCCTGGTCCATCTCCTGGTACCTCTCCTGGTTCCTCTCCTGGTCCCTCTCCTGGTCCTTCTCCTGGTCCCTCTCCTGGTCCCTCTCCTGGTCCCTCTCCTGGTCCATCTCCTGGTTCCTCTCCTGGTTCCTCTCCTGGTTCCTCTCCTGGTCCATCTCCTGGTACCTCTCCTGGTTCCTCTCCTGGTCCCTCTCCTGGTCCATCTCCTGGTCCATCTCCTGGTCCCTCTCCTGGTCCTTCTCCTGGTCCCTCTCCTGGTCCCTCTCCTGGTCCTTTTCCTGGTCCCTCTCCTGGTCCCTCTCCTGGTCCATCTCCTGGTCCCTCTCCTGGTTCATTTTCCCATCTCTCGTGCACAAAGCTAAGAGATTCTTAAAACCCTAAACTATTATTCAACAATTCTAAATATTGATGGCATTGAGACATGGAAACCAGAACTATCTCTGGGTAAATTCTGAAATAAAACATTCAGCCATGCGAACCCCTGACAAACTAATCTTCAGTGCCACTATACCTGATATAATTGGATTGAGAATTCAGTGTAGTTTAAAAATGGATTGTTTTGAAGACGGCTGCATATTAATGTCATCATCAGAGTCATATGTTAATAAACTTCAAGTATTTGAATATGACCCTGGATTAGATGATGTCACCGTGAGCTCTGTAGGTTGTTGTATAACTAGTAGAGCGTCTGTGTCACATGACACGCTCTGTCATCACAGCGGCTCTCCACTGAAGACACCTCGACAGGGGGAGAGGACAGAGAACAGCTGCAAGTCTCCGGCTGCACATGCATGATAGATGGTGGAGCCATGCTACAGTGATCACACTGGCTGCGTGAGACTGACTTGCCACTCGTCTCTTCTTCATTACTTTTTAAATGACTTCACTGTCGACTCGGGGGGGAAGAAGCTGCTCGTACATTGTCTGTGAGTCTCCGGCTCAGTCGCGCGGGCAGCCGATCCCCCCCGACTGACGCTGAGCACATGAAATATTTGAACTTCTGACGCTTTTGTGAAAAACTTGACTTGAAAACGCGACGCGACAGATCCGCGTGTCAGGCTGACGTCCAGGCTCTCAAGCAGGCGGTGAGGGGGAGTGGAGAGGCCACTGACTTCACAGGTCCCCCGCCACAGAAGCCTTCTGAGATCCTCAAGTGTATGTTTATGAATAATTCATACTTTCATTTCACAACTGCTGTAGATTTGGATTTGATCCCAATCTCCAAAGACGGCAAAAAACAAATTAAATCAAACTTTCTCACAGTGCAGCAGAATGTGGTGCAATTGACAAATTCTTATCAGGTTTTGAGATTTGCTGTAATTTTTTGCTTCAGCTTTGATAGTTGATGGATTTTCTGTGTAGAAACAAGCATTTGCTGTTTAAAGAGAGTGCATGAAGAAGTATATTTAAATTCCTTCAAGGGCATTAGAGCCAGTTGCATGAGTGCAGCAGCAACTTGCACTCACCACTTATCTAAAGATAGCAATTTGGGAATCGGAGGAAGAAGCACACAACAGCGTCATACCCCACAGCCACAACAAAACAATAACACAACTTTTCTGTGTGAAGATTTTTCTGTAGGATGCATTGCAGCGCTTACAAAATTAGCTTAAAGGCAAAAAAAAGAAGTCTTTATACCGTTGGACCCCGTCTCCTGTTTATCCATGCAAACGAAGATTCAGGGAATGAGGTCTCCAGTGTCTTGGGCTGGCCTAGATAGGATTACAATCAAAGGGAGTCTGAGCAGGGAGCCCGGCCCCTTTGCTGCAAACAGAATGAGTAAATGTTTCTTCCCCGCGCTCCCCTCTCCGAGTTCTCGTCAAGGCGGCAAAGTGGTGCGGTGCCAGCTCTGCACATCCCGAGCCCGGCTTTCACTTTGTGTCAGTGCCTAATGAAAAGAGAGCGTGAAAACTGTGACAAAGATGAGTGCAGGGGGAAGAAGAAAGTGCAGGAAGTGAAGCGAGAGTGGGAAATGCTCTCAGAGTGTGTGTGTGTGGGGGGGGGGTGGGAGATGCAGCTTGGTTTATCTAATCAGAGCAGAGTGTTCTCGACCACTGGACAGGCTGCAGAGCTGCTGTGGTGTGAAGAATAACCCCCCCGTCCTGCTCCTGTTACGACTGGGAGAGAGAGAGCAAAGTAACGCAGAGAGCCATCATCTGTCTCGGCCTCAGGATGCACGGTCATCCATAACTGTCGGCCTGATAAGAGCCACAGAGGGTTGAAACAGGTGCTTGATGTACTGCCACACAGGCTGCAGCCGGGTGGAGACACTGGTGCATGTGGCAGCGTCTCCATGGGGCTCCGGCTTCACTCGTCTGGGACCAACAACATAAAGCTCTGATAAGTGACTGCTGGACGTGATTGTGCAGCTGCCGTACGACTTCTGACACACACAGTGTCTTGGTTGTGTATGTAAAGGCGACAATAACACTGTGATACTTCATTCATGACCTCAGGGAAATTTTCTTCTTGCTATGAATGGAGGTGAAAGTGCAGGATGAACCAGAGCATGTTGGGAGGAGTGTGGTGGCCATGGACACATCAGAGAGGCAGAGATCTTCTGGTTGACATGTTGACGTATAATTGGATTCTGATACCATGATACCTCCATGGCGTTCGGGATGTCTGTGGCCTGTGAGCAGTTGATGGATTGGTTTGAAATCTGGAGATCGTCCCCAGAGGAAGATGACTTTGTTGATCCTTTGACTTTCCAGCTACAACATCTATCAGATACTGAACATATGCAGTATACTAAGTATATATATATATATATATTCTTCAAATGTAATCAAATCTGTGTGACAGTGGATTCCAAACACCAATAGATCCCCTCCTTCATTTTTTAAATTGATATCCACACTGTTCAATATCCAGCCAGCAGGAGATAGATGTGGGGATTGACATCTCGTTCAGAAAGTGTTTATGGGATGTTCCCTGGCTGCTGCGAGAGACGGACAAAGACAGAGGGAAACCACAATAAAATGCTGGATCAGAATCTGTGAGATTCAGAGGGCTGTGGTTGGCCCATTACCCAACAGTTTTCCACCCACACTGTTTCCTGCCAAGCCAGCATTTAGCCATAAAACACAATTTAATTCAGACTGGAAATGTCTGTTCTAACTGCATCATTATCTGTATCATTCAATGTTCATTGGCTCTGGTTTTCTTTCCACTTCCCAGTACAGCGGAGATGAAGAGCAATCCATTTATCATGTGTAAAGTCCTGAAACATTATATTTGAAGATGTAATAAACAAAAAACAACATCCCTGTTTCTCGGCTCGGTCACAGGAAGGTTTGTTGAATCACTGCTGTTGGGTTATTTCAAATATTCAGATTCACCGAATAGACTGAAAAAAGGATTATGCAGAAAGTACCAAACAGATTATCACGACACTTGGTGGGAGGTTGCATTATGGGTCAGGGGAAGAGCCAATTACATTCTGTTGCTGATACGGATCATAGGGCGGAATCCTTTTCACCAGGTTCCCAGAGAATAATTTATGAATCTTGCATTTGTATGTAACTTACATCTGTGTGTGTACAACTTGGTGCAACTTGAAGTGAGGCGACAGTTTGGCCTTAATATGCAAACTTCTTTTGCTTTTCTAGGAAAATGACGTTTTGTTTTGTTGGTAGGACGCAAGATTACCACAGACCAACAAAGTGATTATCATGAAACTTGGTTATTATTACAATTGCTTTTATACGTTTGCAGGACAGTTCTGTGTAGATGGTTTGTGTATTTGATCTCAATATGCAATATAATGCACAAGTGCCAAATCAGCCTAATTGGTGGAGATGTGCGCCGTCCAAGTGTCCGTCTAGTTCCATATTTATCAGTTTTTCCATTATATTGATTAACTCATACAAAAGACCCTAACCTTGTGGGTATCGATAACATACACTAGGCATGCAGTCGGTAAACAGTTGTTTATGTGACCATGAGAGCTGCAGCTGTCTTTGGACATGTCCTCCCCGTCCCTCTCCCATGGACCTCACTTATTTGTTCTGTCTGAGACGCGTGTGTATTTTCAAACCCCACAGAGATGCATGGAGCCGATGGAGCAAGTCCTGGTCGAGCTGATAACGCTTCTATGTTTTATGTGCTTCCGATGTCATATCCAGTGTTGTGCAGGTAAAGATCTCCCAGGGCATCGACACCCCGTTCACCATCGGATGCACAGAAACAGAGTAGAACATCTCCTACAGATACAGCACATTCAAATATGTGGCAAAACGCCACCGAGTGAAATAGATAACCTGTTGTTTGAAGATGTGCTAACGTGCCAGTTTAAACCCCAAAAAAAGAAAAGCATGAAATGATTGCTGGTTCTGTGGCGGAGGCTGTAATTGTATTTTTCCCTCGCCTGCAGGAAATGGGAGTATAAACGAGCTCCGCCTAACCCTACATAAATTGCTGTTATCAGTCACCATTTAAACATGACTCTGACACCAATAACATGATTCCCTTCTTCACGCATCCCCCCCCCGAAGCCCCGGTTTACGACGAATCATTTCACGAGATGAAGCCTTCGTTTTGCCGTATTGAACCTGATCTCGCTAATGGAACAACGGCGGGAACTTCGGTCAACATCAAACATCTCCCGCGGTGCAAAAAATAAAAGAAGCGAGGCCACCGCTGCCGGCGAGAAGAGCTCTGGATTGATTAGTCTCGACCTGTTGGAGGCGCCGCAGGTACGCCAGACACCTTGTTATAATTGTGATGAAGCAGCTGTCCCTGGCAGAGCTGATTTGGATTACCTGTCCTCCTTGTAACCCTGACAGCCCAAATGAAGACGCATTCAACATCTCTCCTTGGGCTGCACCTGGTGCCGGGATCTCCAGCAGGTAAACATTAATAAATGATGCCAGATAACGGACAGCTCGGCCATTTAAGTGTTCGGAAAGCAGACAGAAGCTTATTTACCTGGAGATCATTAAGTCCTGGCAGTCTGCACCCTCGTCTTCCTCGCTCCGTCATGCCGCTCGACAAAGATCTCTCCTCGTTTCTGTGTCCCGTCTCCTTCACTCTCTGTCTGTCTTCTCTTTTTTTTACTCTCTGAAACATGCATCAGTGGCTCTCGCACTCGCCCTGACTCATCCTCGCTCGGAGCAGGAGGAGGAGGATTGAGCGCCACAAAGGGTGGCAGCGAATCAAGAATTAATGCGTCCGCCTTCAGTGAAACCTGTCCAGAGAAAGCCTGCTCATTAGGGCCTGTGTCTGCCTGGCCTGCGCCGAGGCCGGGGGAAGCTGACAGGGCGGTGGGAGGAGATTGGTGGGGTCATTATCCAGCCTGTTGCTGACTCCAAAGCCGGCGTGCGATAGCTGTCACCGGCGCTCTGCTCGGACGTGGTTCCTGACAGCCGGGTCAGAGGCTGCAGCAGGGACGAGCGCTGCAGGGTTCATTAAAGCAGGAAACTTCAATCTCTGCACACCTCACTGTCTCAACACCCGATTGTCACACAGCTGCTTCACAATCCTGTCTTCATCTGCGTGTCTCGATCAGTCCGTTCTGTTCCTGGCGACCTACAGGACGCCGCCTTCCAGCATCACACGCTCTGAGAGAATTACCCCAGGGTGTTCGGATCTAACCTGGAACATCTCGTTCTTTGTCTCCCTTTCACCCCGGGTTCCAATCTTAGCCACTGCTCATCCGTCACAGGTTCTTTTTCTTTTTTCTACCTCACACACACACACACACACACACACACACACACACACAAAAGCACCATTTGCTGGAAACATCTTCTCCTCTGTGATCTTTTGTCCTCACCGGTCGTGCTCCTCAATCTCCTTCCTTTAGTGACACCAGAACACGGCAGAGTGCAGGTGCCCACACCGAATAGGAACAAGGATTCATCTGCAATAATTGATGGGCCCCGCTGTTAAGTGTATGTGGCACCACAGAGATGCATGATTGAGCATACATTTAGCCAGAGTGTGTGGGTGCTTGTGTGTGTTTGTGTGTGTTACAATCTGCTGTCTCCAAGGCTTTGTTCTCGTTTGCACTCTAAAGACCCCCATACATTTTTACCTGTACCTCCTCGCTGTGAATATTTATACCAACATCACTCAAAAGGTCACTGGTAGATTTATTCATCCACCGCTCCAGAGCCGTTGTTAATTAACCGTTGTGTTTTTGTTTTTCTTCTCTCAAGCACATTTACATTTTGCCACCCGTCACACGACTCCACCGATATGACAGGTGGCAGTAACGTGTCAACAAACACAACAACGTGCTCAACAAACCCAGAGGAGACGCAGAACACGTGAATACGGATGTAAACAGGAGGACGTTTAGTTTTCCAGATGGTTTGAGAGGGAATCAAACCTTTGTCAAACATGCACAAAGTCTCAGTCTGGCAGAATGTGGTCTCCTGGAAGCTCCGTGTTGGGAACATAAACTCTGGCCTCTTTTATTGCTGGTGCCACTGGTTTGTCTTTATCATTTGCTAATTTCTCCTGAAGAACATTTTAGTTTATGTTATATACGTATATATATAAGAAAAGGATAATATCTGCCCTTACAGTATTTTGGATTTTCAGGTTTTCTGAATTCCCTCACCCACAAGAAAAAAATCGTTTCCCAGAGGCTCCCCGTCCTCGCTCCACCTTCAACACACAGCTGCCTGGTTACTTTACCTTTCTTGTCTTTTCAATCATTATTTTTTGCAAATTAATTTCTTTTTTCACAGAACTCATCTCATTCGGCTTTAGGAGGTTTATTAGACCTTTCAAATACATTTGCAATACAATACAATTCGTAGTTGTCCACATGCAGGAGCACAATGCAAGCAGGAGCGTCTAATGGCTTATTCAGCAGCTTATTATTATTATTATGAATTATAATGGTTTCTATTAAATGTACCAAATGTAGGCTGGAGTCAATTGTGTGCAAGCTGCAGCCCACAGAGCAGTTTGTTTGGTTTTGTGGTTGTGGTCTGAATTTTATAGCCCCCCCCCGTATCTAAATATGTGGACAACAAACAGAGAGGATCTTATTCGAGAAAGCGATTCATCCCCAAAATATCCCAAACAAGACAAGCAGCAGAGCCCAGGACACATGACACTAACCATGACAGCAGGTCATGACGTGTGCTTGAGAGAACAATTTATAAACACACATCATGCCTTAGCGTGTTACGACCACTAATTGGGATCCCCCCCAGGCTGGTAACCCGGGGCCCAACAGGCGTGAGTGAGTGTGTGTTAGAGCATCCATCACGGCTTGAAGAGGCCCCGGGGCCCGGGGGGGGGGGACTCAGGTGCCACGATGAGTTTGACACCGCTGCGGCTCGGAGACGAGCTGCGGCTCGGAGACGGCTAATGGATGCTTACACAAGGAAGGATTATGTAAATGAGTTACGCTTGAAGTCATCAAATAAAAAGAGAATACAAAAAAATACGTAACGTGAGAAGACTTGAGCATCTCTCGTCATGAGAAGATCTCCTGAGGATCAGAGGAAGTCGAGGGACGGAGGCGTGATCCTTGATTTAAGGGCGATGGCGTCGGAGTCGTGCTCTGCATCAGTGGGAGGACTGGTCCCATTCTGGTTAGAGCCCAGATGCAATGGATTCAGATTCAGCGTCTGCAGACGTTTGTTTGTTTGAGATGAAAATCCTGAGGTTTCCCATTAAGCCCAGTGAAACCTCCCAGTGATATTATCCCAGTGTTTAATGATTTGTGGTTAAATCAGAGAAATACAGTCAGTATTAAATAGATTGATAGTTAATAAGTAATTAGACACGTTTTGGTCCAGATGTTCTAAGACACGAGGTTTCTCTTCTCCATTAAAAACGTAAAGTAACAGTTGAGAAATATAAACTGAGAGAGGATGAATTCCATTAGCACGATGTTTATCATCATTAATAAAACCATTAGTTTCAGCTTGTAAACCTTGTAAAGCGTCAAGTCAATGAAATGTAACGAAGCATTAATCATAATCACAACATTTTACAGCTGATCAAACTCAAGAGAATTTGAAAAACTGCATGGACTGCTGGGAAGTTCAATCTGAAACCGTCAAACAGGAAGTACATGTACCTTAAAATGTAACTTCTAATATGAAAGTAAACGCATGAGGGGACTTTTACACACTAAAACGTATTTCTACCTGAAACATGAACACAAAAATTACAATCAATGTTAAGAGAAGTAGCATATTCTTGAACACAAATATATATTCAGCTCATTGTTGGTGTTGTGGTCACTTGAGTGAGACAGAGAAACACACAATGAGCGTCTATAAGAATTCCAGCCGCACATTTGCTCAACTGAATTATTTACAACGCATCCCTCGCCGTTGTTCCTGAATTCACCTAAACCTTATTTTAATTTGGAAAAAAAATGGAGATCATGACCTTTAACTGCTTTTCTGCTACAAACAGCTAAAGAGCAATTCTAATCAGGATGCATTCTCCGTGCCACCCCTTTCAAAAAAGGTTATACTCAGCAACTAGTGAGGGGCTCATTACTTCAGGCTGAGTGTTCCTGGGCTCACAGCTGAATAATGAGGCTATTATGGAGATGTCCCCCAAGAAAAGCTGCAGAGGTCTGGGCTCCCGGGGCGGAGGGAGGCTGCCGGGTCCCTGTCTCCCACCGCAAACAAAATAACCTATAGCACTGAATTGCGGCCGGGGACTTCCCAGAATGCATTTAGGTTATTTGTAGAGCTGAAGACACACAATTGTGACTATCATCACTCGGCACAGCATGCAATGAAAAATTGATGCGCTGTGCTCGGGAGGGATGTGGGAGCACTGCTGCTTCAGAACAGGGCGCTCCTGGCAAAGAAGTGCATCGCTGAATTCTGCAGGACTCTGTGCACCATCAAGTCTTTGTGGGGGGGGGGGGGGGGGGGGCTACACGACGCCCGAGTCCCAGCGTTTTCCAGCAGAAATGCAAAGTGCATGTTATATGATTAACTCCACGCACTCACTTAAGCATCCGCGTCTCGTTACTTTCTGCAGTGAAACTCTGACAACCACCGAACCCGCCACCGAGACCTGCGCTCATTAGCTGTGTCTCGTCACACGTGCTGCGGTGGGAGTTGACCCAGAAGCTCTCGACACACAGATGTTTGTCGAGACTTCTCCACGTTGTAGTCGGGAGTCAACGAGCCTCGTTCGCCCCTCGTTCTCTGAAATGTAAGGGCTGCCCTCTCTGATCTTTGAAAACACAAGTGCTTTGAAACTAAATTAACACAGTGTGTATAATGAGCTTTCAGGGGAAGCAGCAAAAAAATAAAGCCTTTAAATGTTTTGTCACGATGCCAATCAAAAAAATTAGACGTGTTTTCCTCGATCTAAGCTCCGTCACTCTGCAGCTCTCTGCGTCGCCTTGTTTCTGATTGAGGAGCTTTTTTCTGCCCCAACCTGAAAACGGTCTGTGAATTGTTTATTTAAAAAAAAAAAAAAAAAAAGAAAGTCGCAGGGAGATGAAAAGGCTTTTCTCTGACAGGTTAATATGACTTCACGAGCCCCTGACACCCGGGCTGCTGTGGAGAGGAGGGAAGCAGGAACAAAACACATCTGCTTTAGTTCTTCAGACAGTTTTTAATGAGAGAATAAAGAGACACAAACATTTTCTGCCATTTTACCAACTGAAAACAAAGAATAATCCAAAGGTGATACATTTGAGCCAATTCATATATTTAATAGATGCTTTCAACCCCTCACAACGATGAAATGGGATTAACTAATTTGATACGTTACAGTAAAGCCATTAAAGGTATTATAAATAAATTAAAATACAACCAAATAGATTTAGAAGTTAGAAAATAAGGTTGTTTTTCTATGTAAACACACATACGTCTGCGATGGTATTGGTGTGTCATTCAATCTGTCAATATTCAACTGAGAGAAAAGTCTCCAGCTTGTCTGACCCGGCAGTCACTGTCTCATTCTCTGTGTGTAAACCTTGACAGAATATGGAAAGAACGAATAACGCACACATATTATATAATATTCTAGTTTACACTGGAAGAAAAGGAGCGGCTCCATCAGATGAATCTGATCAGCTCCAGGACACGAGCAGAGGAATCAACTCGAGAGAGAAACAGAATGAATATCACACATTTACTGTTACGACTCCCAACGACAACAACAGGAGCAGCAGCAGCAGCGTCAGAGCACAATTTTCCATCGCTCTGTAATTTCCCCTGGCAAGTTGTTATGAGTGTGTCTGCTCAAACAGACGCATCTCCAGCTGAAGAACGACCAGCAGGGGGTCGGCGGCACAAAGGAGAAATGGCAACGGAAGCTCGAACGATTTGAAAACTCTTAACGGGGAAGAGAGGGGGGGCAATTTGCTCTCCCCGGTCTGCCATTACAAATGCACAAGGCGTGATACCGAGCACCTTCAGGAAACTCTCGCAATGTTTCACGGTGGCATTTGGATAATTGGCTGGGGAAATCATTTGCAGCAATTAACAAATTAAAGGATTTTTTTTTTTTTTTTTAATGCTGTCTTCACGCTCTCATTCCAACGGCGAGCAGACGCCGACACCGCCGGCTAACTTCTGTTTCTGCCCCCCCACCCACCCCCCCCTCCCTGCAGCAAATCTCTGTCCAGGTGATACCGGTGATAACCTTTAAGAGACCAACACTTGGGTTTTATTAATACGCCTGTGATGTCACCTCCGGAGGTTTTCAATCTGGCAAAAAAAACTGCGGCGCCGCCGAGGGGAGGAAGTGGGGCTGCCCGGCCGGAATCCAAATGGCAGATATGTCCCTGACGATGCTGCAGTAACATATCGATCAGGCGCCATGTTAAAGGTGCACAAGCTCAATATGAATCGGATGAAATGCCCACGAAGAGACGATGGAGGAGAGACTTGAGGAGCGGCCTGTGTGTTCAAATGTCATTCCCTGATTCCTCCACATTCCTCTACGACCTTTCACGCCATCGAGTGTCTCGACGGGCGAGGAATACGAATGCTCTTCGGCTTGCGAGCGTGTTTCTTTTTCATTTCAAGGTTTTTCCATTTTTAGATTCTGCGAATGCGTCGCACAGACGTGTATACGTGCAAATCCCAGCACATTAGTGTGAGCGTCGGCTGGAAGCTGCGTGTGAGGCTCACAGTCAATTGGCTCTGAGTGAGGAGCTCAGTGAGGAGAGTGACCGCCCAGGGAGAAGTCCCACAGGTCTGATGAGCCACTTCATCTCATTCCACTGATGAAGCTTATCAGCGTAAGGATCGTCGGCCGGGGGTCTTCGGGCCGATCGATTATTTCCTCTCGCAAACAAACCTGGAAGTGGAGAACAAAGAGTTTGAGCTCCGTCGCTGGGAGCTGGTTTTTCATTGGATGACGTGTTGCTGACGTGTTGCTGACGTGTTGCTGACGTGTTGCTGACGTGTTGCTGACGGTCACAAGATGATTCCAGAGTGAATCCTCGTCCTCTGAAGTTGGGGAAAACATCGGGTCAAGCTCAGAATACATTTTGGATAATCATTTATTTTCCATAAATATGTACGTAAACATAAAGTATTTACATTGTTGTGATTGACCAGTGTTTCCTTTAGTCTCTCATGATACTCAGTTTTATTCTTGAACCTCTAGTTTCACTCGTCACGGACCAGATTGAATCCTCCTTCCCTTTCCACAGCCTCCAGTCCCACTGCCACGCAGAGAGTGGGAGCACTGGGGGTTAATGGGGCATGTGGACTGGGGGACAAACGCAGGTGTGCTCTTTCAACAGAGCTGAGAAACACGCCGGGCTCCGTCAATCAATCACAATCAACTAATTGCCGCGCTGTCATATTCAAATCATGGCACGGCTGGAGGTTAATGAAAATTGCAGCTCTCGCCTGACACAACATCCGACCCCGAGCACCGCTACCGGCTGAATCCGGAGGAGGAGGAGGAGTCAAGTGGATTTCCCCAGAGAGCCGGTGTGCTTAATCTCACCTGTTGTAAAGACCCAAACCCACACGTGCACTGAAGCAACATCTAGTTCCCTCATAATGATAACACACATTCAGGTAGACGTGATAAGGAAACTGAAGTAAGCAGGTTTCCATGTTTAAAAACTAAGTAGGAATACTTTTGATGGAGCCGTCTATTCAAATGTATTGATACGTATATAAAACAATAGAAATCAGGTTCTTTGAGAAACCTTCCACTAGGAGAGTTTGGGGTAGAATCACATGTCGTTCTAAGAAGATGCACATTAACATCAAACCAGGCTCTTGCATCATTTATCTACTTCATAGTCTGAAAGACAACAAGGGGTGAATAGCCGTGCAGCGTCCGGCTGGGTTTTTACCTTCCTGATGAAATACTGAGGCCAAGCTGCAGCAGGTGATGTCACAGGAACTAGAACTGATTGTTTTAATCTCATCACCACGAGGTTAAATAGGCTAATTTGGTTTGGAGCCTCTGTCCTGAGCCCCTCACCCCAGACGAGCAGATACATGTGACAGATGACCCACAGGCACTTTGTTGTAGCTGTTGCCCGACTGCCTTTCAGACTCCATCATTAATTATTTGAGGCTTTGCAAAGTCGGCCTGTTTTGCCCACGCTGTAGGATCCCCCCCCCCCACCTTCTCTCTCAGCTGCCTGGTGATTCATCAAACTCCCATCACGAGTCGGAGTTTACAAAGATTGTAACCAGAACCCAGAGGACGTACATGAGCTGATTGTTATGCTGAGAGAGTTGTTAAGGAATTATGTTGGGGGTCTTTGAAGAATTCAAGGCTCAGATGTGGAACTTTCTTGGCAAGTTCCAACTTCTTTCTGGGACTTATGGGCTGAAAAGATGCAAACAAACTTCTTGGATCGTGTCGTTGGAGAGTTTTCACATTTTCTTGGTGACTGCTGATTGCGATTTGACCCTGAATAAACCATTAATGCCTCCTGGTGATAGGTGATAGTTGAGTTTGGTGATGTAGCACGAAAGCAGACTTACAATGCTAGTTTGTTCATGGATAAAGAGGAAATATATTTTATTTATAGTTACAATAAAAGTATGCTACCGATGAAACGTGTTTAAAGTTGGTATCACACGGGCGGAGCAGGCTCATAAGAAACTCTGGATTCTGGAACCCTGGTGATATGATTTATGCTTTTGGGTCCTTTCGCCCACAAAGGTTGCTTCTTTCAAGGGTTTTCAATTTGTCAGTGTCTCAAAGTCTGACCCACATCTTCTCCGCCTCTTTGTCTTCTCAGCCGACTGCAGGTGTAACTGGGTCTTCTGGACAGAACCATGGGGGCGGGGCTGGACGAGGACAGTGAGAAAACACCGACTGTGCTTCGTGTCAGTCTGACTTCTTATAAATCGGGCAGTAATTGTGCGGGGCGCCGGCTAATGAGCTAAGAAAAGGGATCCACAGCGGAGGGTGTCCCCGCATTAACAGTGGTGGCCATTTCTGAGTCATTAAGTGCCGCTGTAATCGCGCCATTATGCTGCTCATTACGGACAGACTGTGGCAGAATCTCCCACCGGGCCGCCATCACCACCCAATTCCATTAGACGCCGTCGTTTCCTGCCTGGGAATCGACCCTCGCTCACTCCTCCTAATGAGCGAGCCCCTCGCCGATTCAAAGCCCGGCTCCTCTGACACTGGTGTTCAGACTGGACGCGGGCCCCCCCCCCCCCCCCCCCAGGACCGACTTTCTCTCAAGCTTACAGTGGGCTACAAGTAGATTATGGATGAGGCACAAATGAACACGTTCACCGGCTCGGGAGAGGACTTTAACTGGTGACAGCAGCCGACTCCACGGGCAATACCCCCCCCCCCCCCCCCGTCTTGTTGGCTTTAAACTGGATGTATTTGAGACGGGCTCATTTCAGAGGAAACGGGGCAATAACTGCAGATGAATGCAAAGTCAATCTGTAGCCGGAGATAAAACTCAAACAAAGCCTCATTACTGTTTAATTCTCTTTCCGTGACAAATAGCTCCCCCGCAATCAATTCCACAGACATTTCTTCCCATTTCTCTAAAAAAACATAATTGATGTTCACCTCCAGACTGGTCAGCAGTCAGTGTTTGTGCAGAGGAGGCAGCGAAGAGAGGAAAGTGTCAGAGAGATTCTTCCCAACAAAGAGGAGAGATATTGAAGAAGGGATTTCTGTCGGCTGGTTCTCATGAGAAGACAAACAGCTCTTGTAAACACTTGCAGAATAACAGAAAAGGTCACTAATGAAAAGCATAAACCAGAGTGATTAAGGGAAACTGGTGGGAGGATTACTGAACAAACCAAACCGAGCTGTTTCCAGTCAGCACAGTCTTTGTGCTAAGCTGCTGGTGTCGTTTCATATTTAGTGTGAAGACGAGACCGGTGCCGATCCGCTCATCTACATTTCAACACAACAGAGAACATGTGTGTCAGGTAGCATCATATCGTTGATGATAGGATTCTGATGCAGATGACCAAAACTGCATTTTCTAAAAAACTAGTGCAGCGTCCGTTCTTGACCTGTGGAGGTTCGGCTGTTTATTCAAAGTTCGCGAACATACCGTGCGTCCAAATCCAACCAGATTTGAAACTGCACTTCCTTGGGCTTCAAAGAATTCAGGTACCAAATCTGAAGCCAATAAAATGAACAGTACAGTAATTATTCGATAGAACCTGAATCTAATTTGATGCATTTCTTTGACTTTTTAGTTTGGTCCACTAACATGGAGGAGACAGGATTTGTGACCTATACTGCAGTCAGCCACCAGGATGTGATCCAGATGATTTGGTTACACTTTTCAGGAGCTATAATGTCGTCCATCTTTCTTTTTCCGTGTACTGTGACAAACACCAAACAGGAAAATGGAGTGAAGAGTGAACATGAAGAGGAGCAGGGACACAGACCAGTAGAGAAAACAGGATTCAAACCCATTCACACAGGAAGACGACTGGAGCATGGACAGACGGCGGTGACAGCAGCAGGTTAAACTCCAGCGATGAGGGAACTGGGATTGTGTTTATGCAACTTGAGAAAAAAGTGGGCGGGAGAAAGAAACATCAGGTCCGAGGAAGTGAAGAGGAAAACGTGTGGAAGCTTGAGACCAGGTGCAAAGGACCCTGGGAAGCAGAATGTGACCGACCCGGTGTATTGACTTTCCTCTTTTCATTCGATTTAACTGTGTGGAATTAGGATCTGATTTGCTAATGTGACAAGTCCTTGTGCAATCAGTGACTTGGGGGGGGCTGCTCTCGTAAGGTGCAATTAAGTGCTGGGATTAGTTGAAGGGACGTGAACACTTAAATTAAATAGAAACTATTATAAAAATAGAAATGCTCATGAAGGACTTGACATTAGAGAAGCAAGCCACAACTCTGATTGAGAAAATCATTTGAATGAGTTTTACTAATGTAATTACAGCATTTTAATGAGCACGAGTGAATTAAATCCTTTACGTTAAGACTTTTCCCTCCAAGTGTTTCCAAACGGTGACTCTGTCTGAGACGCTGTTGAAAAGATTGGAACAACAATAACACAACACAAGAAGAGATCATCAGCACTTTTGGAAATGAGGAGAAGAAAGGATTACACAAAAAGTACTGAACCAATAGTCTTGAAACTTGGTGGATGGATGAAGAAAGAAGCAATTAACTTCTAGAGCAGATTTAATTAAGGTGCTGGATCCAGGTTTTTATTCCCATTCTCTTCGTTAGCTCTTCCAACATATGTAAACACGCTAGTTTTACTTGAAATGCCCCGAATTTCCCAGGTATTTGGTCGGAAACAGAAAATATCTGTTCCACCGTCTTACTAACGGCACATTGTGACTTACAGATTAATTCTGGATCTTGAATTTTAAAACCTCTAAAGCTTCTTCTCACAGGTTTTCACCTCAGATTTTAGCATCGTTACTGATCATGATATTTACTGTTGTTTAAAACATGGGAAACCTAAAGTGCATTAATTTTAACTTCACACGGACAAAGAAATAAAACATGCAGATGACAATATAATGATGACAAGATAATGTCTTTGGTGGAGGAAATGCTGAAGCTGTGAAAGTACAGTTGTGCTGCCTTTTGCCCGAAGATGGAGGGATGGAGGATCTCGTAGAAATGATAACAACTGAATGTTAGTTCTCTTCGGTCCTGGATATCTTTCAGTCGAGTGAATCCCAGTCCGAGGTTCACGCTTGATTTCTTTCTCTTCCAGAGTTACAGTTTGGTTGTTCCACTTTTTCGCCATTTCCGCTCCACGGGAAAAGAAACATGTCTCTAGCACAGATCTGCACCTTCTTACCGTGGGAGGAAAACTGACACACATCATCATATTTCCTGTTGTTAGTTGATAGAGTCGCCCACAAGTGAAGATGCATATAGAAGCTGAGGAAGTAAACCCTGCTTCCATCTGATCCTCGGTGCAAGCCAAAGAAGACGAACAGCTAAAAATATCCATATCATGAAAGACATACTTCCACGCAGTGTGACCCGAGCCCTTGATGTGCAAACGCTAATGATGAGGCTGTACTTTGACAACATGTTAAAAACAACATGCAGCAGAAAGCTTCCTGCGTGCCTGTGAACGAGGGAGCAGCTGTCAGAAACAAGACGAGAGCGAAATCGGATGTTTGTCAAAGTCTTGAAAACTGGTTTTGTTTTCTCTTCGTTTCTTCTTTTTCAACTTCGCTGCAACTTCCTCTTGGCGGCTCAGACGGAGACGTGAAGACAGACAGCTGCCATTCATCCACCAGAGAGAACCTTCTACCTCCACACAATCTCCTGCTGATTCTAAACCTCCTGTATGTTCACAAACTCACTTCCAGTATTCAGAGCAGGAGCAGAGAAATTCACTTAGGTAAAAACTGTGACAACCATTGATTTTGAACAGAGATGCACTCACAGCTTGTCGGCTGGAGCAAAGGTCATGAAACTCACCTCCTCCGTGTTAGTGGGTGGGACATGGACCAAACAGATAAAACAGCAGGGGCTAACTCGTGATTGGACGACAGCAGGCCTTCAGATATAACAGGTGGGAGGACATGGCAACCTGTCATCCCAGGGTTGCCAGGTTTGCAGAATAAATGGCCAGCAAACAATCCAGTACCAGAGCTCAAAATGACCCAGTGCCATTACATGTGCACTACTTCCAACAGCGTTTCTACCAAATGTGTTTTATCATCTACAAAAAAAACAGCATAAATATTTAGTGTGGCAGCATTAAAAGCAGTTCACCCTGAGCAGTTCTTTAACCGAGGTCCCAAAATGGCCTCTGATATTAACATAAAGTAAAATATTCATCTGTGAACGTGATGATCAATTCACTGTTCTCTTCCTCCACCGAGCTGGGATTACATGTTAACTGTTAACTATAATATATGGCATTTACTATAGTTGCAGTAATAATGCAGAACCTTAGGCCTCTTCATGTTGCTTCTTTTTAATTCATATAATAAATTCAGCTGAATGAATATAAATAGAAGTTGTGAATAAACACTTGGATAAATTATTCAATGTGCAGCAACTCTCCACGCTTTAGTAGCTACAAGCAGATGTTATAAAGCTGTGTTCCACTGATATGTTCAGGATATTTACTTTGTGATATTCTAAATGGAAAGAAAAATCTATTCCAGCTGGTTTTCGAGTTTCTTGCAAAGTGCATTTTCTGTTTTCAAGCTGAGTTCTTGTTTTTTTCCAGGAATCGGAGCTGAACTTCAATAAATTCAGGGAAACAACAACAGGCTCCTTACAATGACTCACCTGTGCTTTGTGTTAATGGACGTGTTGCATGAGGCTTATTGTGGATAATGGATTTACACTAGTGGTTTCTCCTTCTGCTGTTTTTCCCCGTACAGTTATATTCCCCTGGTGCCTCGCCTCCCTCGTCACTGTCACTTCCACAACGCTCCAGAATTAGCACCGACCTCGGCTCCATCAAGACCGAGAGATGCAAAATGAAATCTAGTCGACTTCCACTTCTTCTCCGAGGCTTTGAAAAACTTTTCCTCAAACAGCTGTCTATCTCCTGAAAAAAAAACCTCCTCTAAAACAACACCGCTGCCTAAATTGCTTGTTTATCCAATTTGTCAAGGGATTGGAATGAGTGTTACGAGGACCCAGCATGGAAGCGTCATGAAAGCAATCACGCACCGCCAAAGAAATGAGGCCCTGACGTGCACCTGCGGCTTCGTTATTTATTTCCCAGTCACATTCGGAGAAAAGACGGCAACGAGTGAAATTCAAGAAAGAGAAAGAGACTTGGCTGATGTCTCACCGAGGGAGGGCGGCCGACAACTGGCAGCATCCGTCGGATCCAGAGGCTGCCAGCGCCGGGGAGATGATGATGATGGAGAGTGGAAGTGGGTCAGGGAGGAAGAAGCTCAATTTAGAATTCTCGAGGGGGTTCTGGGAGAAAAAAAAAATCAAATCCTCTTGATCCAGAAACTCAAAACATGCAGCGAGAGGATGACGGGAGAGATGAGTGTCGTCTCTCTTCGGGGTTGCGAGTTTCATTTCCCCCGTTTGCTCAAGAGCTGCGTTTGTAGCCAGCCATCCAAAAAAGCTTGAAGAGGGAAGGAAGCACTCGGAGCGAAGGGGGAAACGTTTGGAGCTAACGTGTTTCCGTGCGATTGCCACTTTGGGTTCCTGCAAAAACTGTTAAAAAAATCAGTGTCAGGGAACAGAAGGAGGCTAAAGAGATGTAAACAATGAAAGTCAATGTTTATTTATCGGCACCAACTAGAACACATTCCCATTTGGCATCGCAGACTGTTCAGAGGCAACAAAGCCAAAGTAAACACAAACCCCAGGGAACTGGAATAATGCCTCAGACATTTTATCTGTGGCCTCTGCGCAGCCGACCAGCGACACAAGCCTCTCCTCCACGAGAGACGTGCGTCGGCAGCCCCCCCACAAACATAATCTTCTTTCTGGAGATAAGGCCCGACAGTGGCGAGGAGTCAGCCGAGCACACAGCTGTGTCCGAGGCTATTACCGAGGAGCAGGAGCACACGGATGTTCCCCCCCTCTCTGACCGGAGCGAGATGTCCAGATCAAACCTGTGCAGCACGGAGAAGAGGAACAGAGGAGATCACAGCAAACGAGAGAAAGCAAATTGTCTTTCATCGGGTTGATAGACGAGGAGGAAAGGTAGACGGGGAACGAGCGCTCTTTAATTGTCTGCACAGGAGAACACGAGGTGTTGTTGTGCTCTTTGCGGATCCAGAGTTATTCATCAGGAAAATGGAGCAAAAGGCAAAGTGATTAGCATTGTGTGAGAAAACACTTTTAATTTAACCAAACGAGCGTCTGAGGGAGAAACACAGGATTTAAAAGCAGAGGAAGAGAAGGAGGCAGAAACGTGTGCTGGATTTTTTTTCACGATGCAATTTGAACGCCTGTCACTTTCTTCAAAACCGTCATTTCACACATTCTGTCTCCTCCTTTGTTGTCATGACACACGTGGGAGAACCGGAGAACGTCTGTGGCTTCGTGACAAAACGTCATTCATCCCCCGAGGAGAAACTCAGGCGCTAATGCAGAGCATCGGCTTAGAGGTTATTTATCCAGGCAGCAACAGAGGGACAGTTCATAGAAGTAATAATAATAATAATAATATTAATAATCACTAGAACGTCGTGCTAGGTTCAAAAGGTACAACATGTGACTTCAGCTGCTCTCTCGATCAAAACCATAACAGTATATTTCTCTTTCCTGTTTATGGTCCGACTGGTTTCAAAATGTGTCTCTGAACAAAAAGCACATTGTGTCTGTGTTTCAGATAAAGACAACATTTTTGGTTAATCTATATTTTCGGTGTTTGAATGATGATGCATGACAGATTTTACATATTCACACGAAGAAACTGTTTATAGAGATTCAACAATAACCTTTTGCAAATCATTTTCACAGATAAGTTCATGAGATAAAGTTGTATTAAAGTTACACAGCAAATGACAGTGAAGAATCAGGATCCATCACAAGACACAGATACAAACAGTGGAAGGAAAAAACAAATAATCAATCAATCAAACTTTATTTGTAAAGCCGATATTTACAAATCATAATTAGCCTCATAGGTTGTGTAGCAGGTGTGTTTTGTGGCTTAGGTAAAGTGGATATTAGGATATTAAAGGCGACCGAAATGAAACCAAAATCAGCTAGAATAAAACAGAGGATTATTATATCATATCTTTTAATGACTGCATTTTTTCAAGGTGTAACAGACGTTTATTTAAAAACACTGACTGTTCTCTTTACTCATCAGATTCTCGACTCGAGTGCTGAAGCTTTTTGAGCGAGTGATTGTGAGACGGAGGCGCACGAGGACAGACACGTCCTCACAAACGGAGACCGCCACTGCTGCCGTCTGTGAGCAGACAGCTGGGGAGAGAGGGAGCTGTGAAGACAAGTGTGGACGGACAGGAGAAGGACACACACACACACACACAAGTGGAGGAGGACACACACACACACACAAGTGGAAGAGGACACACACACACACACACACAAGTGGAAGAGGACGCACTGGCTATTCAGCATTTATATGTAATTTTCTAAAACTCTTGGGGGTCAAGGTGAATCTGAGAGAAAAGGAACTAAACTCTGCCTATTTATTGTGACATTGAGCAAAACTCATTATTTCCTTTTCTCTTATTTGAACCTGTATTTAAAAGAACATCCGATATATTTAAAATGAGTTTTGCAAGTTTTAGATCCTCAATCCCTTTATTACGCTTATCGACTGCTCTGCAACGTTTCAAATCTTTGATGTACTTGTAAATTTACTTTACAGAAGCGTTTTGTACCAGGAGCAATCTGCAGAGAAGAGACGCCCCCCCCCCCCCCCCCCCCTCGCTCGTCTGGTTCTGTTCTCAGGTGGGCGTCGTTTCTTTTTCTAACACTCCTTGTCTGAAACCCCAGAATTCAGCAGACACAGACATCTCCATAATAAATATGTGCTCACTAAACAGAGCAGGATTTGACTTTTAGCATTTTGAAGTTCAATCCTAACTGTGACACTTCTCTCTCTGTTGGTTAATTTGTTAATTAGTTGGTTTGCTTTGATATTTCGTGAATCATCCTTAAATCCACAGACAAATCTTCCTGTCTCCATTGAACTCATATAACTTCTGCTTTACATAAGACTCTTTACTTATTAATATTCATGAGCCGATTTGCACCAAGCAGCATGAATATTATAGAACTTGAGATGCTTTGCAGAGATCCTGAGATTATATGAACAATCTCACATTAACTGTGTTTCTGATGTAACATCGGGATATGTACTTTCAAAAGAACCACAAAAATACCCAAAAGAATACCAATCAGAAGTTCATCACTCTTTTCTTTATGAAAACAAATGAATGAACTGTGAGTGTGGGGCTGGAGCTCGGAGCGGAGCCAGGCTGTAATTTCCGGTTTGATTACACAACCCGTTGAGTGACTCATCATAACGAAGTCCCCCCCCCCCCCCCCCCCCCGACCTGCAAATCAGCACCGGTGACAGGTTTAGAGAAACACCCGTCAGATTCCTCTGATGAACGGAGGGGCGAGGGAATCTACGGGAGAAATAATTACAGCGTTATCGATTCAGATGAAATCTGTTTGACGCTCCAAGTTAAATCTCCGGCAGGAGGCCGAGCCCCCCCGACGGACGTCAGGGAACTCGACCGGCGCCGTAAATTAAAGTCGAACAACTCAACAACACGCGTCCACTCGTGTATAATGTTGAGTTGTATTGTTCCCTGATTGGATTTGTGCTGGAAGGCCGCGGCCGACACTGGATCATTCTGACACGTCCCAGTAAATCTGACCCGACGGCCGCGTCATGTGTGGAGCTGCTGCGGGGGTGTGTGTGTGTGTGGGGGGGGGTTACTGGATTAGATGATCTTTAGGATCTGAAGCACAGATTAAACGCACCACTTTGGACAAAGAGTCTCACTTTTTAATCTGCGATTAGGGAACTAACGAAACCGGGTTCTTCAAGAGTGTGCTGCTTTCTGTTTGCAGACACACACACACACACACACACACACACACACACACACACACACAACATCAGAAGATAAACTCTCTGTATTTAAGATCTATATCAGCTTAAGAAGGTGGATAAGGGGCTTAACTTCACCACATTAGTTCATGCAAGTTTAGACGTGAGACGATGTAAACTGGGCCACATGAGCTACTGAGGCTGCAGCTGGAGATTCGCTTCTTCAAGAGTTCCATCGTCTTGAATCATGGATTTTCTTGAAAGATTGATTTTTTGGCATTTTGAAAACTCCAAAGAGAATTGTTCAGACACGTTGGTTGGTTTGTTTGTCAGCAGGCTGAAGCAGAAACCTACTGAGTGGATTTCCAAGAAAGTCGGTGGAAGATACAGGACAGAGCCAAACAAAGTACTAATAAATTTGGTTAATCTGGATAAACGTGGATCCAGAGATCCAGGAATTCATTGTTCCGACCTTTTTGCCAATTTCCCAGGGAATGAATCGTGGATCTTGAGGGAAAAGAAGGTGGCATATTTAAGGGACTGACATCTGTGAGTGTCAGTGCATAATAACATTTAAAAAGAAATACTGCTATCCAATAGATATCTAAATCTAGTATTTAAATGTCCTGATTTACAGATTTACATGCAACTGCAGCTTCAAGCATGTGTAAGATTTAGACTCGGCTGCATCGAGCCTTAGAGGAGGACCAGTATAAAACCCTGTTGTGGGAAAGGAAGGTTTCAGTCCATGGAATACAGCAGCACGTCCTGCAGCCAGCCTGTTGGACGTCACTTTTCATTCTGCCTCCATCACTGACGAGCACTGCACTAGATTTCTCTCGCAGCGCAAACAATGGACTCGCATTTACATACCCTCATAAATACTTCCTTTCCAGCAAAAGGTCGGCAGCCGCTGACATTTCCCTCATATCACTCTCTCTGCCTCTGCGAGCAATAACAACGACGTGAGCTCATCACGCCGCCGTGACACTAGTGCGAGACGCCCGTGCAGACGAGATGGATGTGTGGACCCGGAAGACTTCAATAAAACCAGCAGAGCTCAGGCAATAAGACTGGAAGCTGGGAAGTGTGGGGGGGGTTCACTGGAGATCATGTGGAAGGATCCAAACTCACTGACAACGTGGAGAGGAAATCAAATTCACACCATCGATGTTTCTTTATTAAATAGTTTGTGCACCATGTCATATTGTGTTCCTGCTTCACAGAGAAGTACCAGAGGGATGTGTCACACTGGTAAGTTATTGAAATACAACATTCAGGACACATCCATATTGAAAATGATGTTTTTCAAAACCCGGTGCGTACTGACGCATCACGTGACCCCTTACAGCTGCTGGCAGAAGACAACAGGGTCAAAACCGCCTGTGGTCGATTCTCCATGTTGTGTTTGACAGTAGCCGAAGCTGAGGCCCTTTGTTTTCTTCCGGAAGGGGATCATGTGATCTGTCAGACTTTTAGGCCTGAGGGTTGGAGCTCAGTTAGAATACCAAGTGCTTACAATTCATATTTTTATATTTTTGTTCACATTTTGAAGCTAAATAGGTTTATTTCATATTATTTAATGGCCGTCATTCAGAGACCCATGTGACTTGCTTGTCTGAGCAGTGAACTGTGAGTTAACTTGAGATTTAAAAAACAAGGAGGGAAGTTAAGAACCTGCTTTGACTCCTAAACTGAATCACAGACGTAACTCAAACCGATCTCCAGCACTTTTCTACATTTGTAATAACTCAGTCGTCCTTCTGTAACCGAGACTCTTCAAATGTATATGTGAAAATACCTTTTAATTTATTTTAGACAAAAAAATATTGAAAATTAAAATGTCGACAACCTCTTTGTGTTCTGTTAAAAACAAATACCAGAGAGCTCGGTTCCATTGTGACTCGCTCTCTGAGAGTATCTTCCTCCTCCCTCCTCTCCATCACGCCGAATCCCAGGCCTGCACTTTGCTCTGTGGCTGTATTTTTTCTCTCCTCCATTCATCTGTTGTCATCAGACCCTCGGCCTCCTGCCCGCCCCCCCCCCCCCCCCCCCCCCCCCGGCCCCCCCGGCGACCCTTTGCTCCCCTCCACCCCTCGTCCACTCTCAGAGGTCGGACCGGAGCTGCCAATAAATCCTCGCAGCCGACACCGGGCCGCGGGAGTCGACGTCTCTCATCTGGTGAGCTCGCGGCTTCCTCTGCAAATTACAGTCCAGGATTAGGGAGGTGGAGCAGAAAGGGGGGGGGGGGGGGGGGTGAAGCACTGGTCGACAGCGTCAAGCTGATCGGCTCATCAATAACTCTGCTTCACACTGAGGCAGCAGAATGAAAAGGCCAAAGGTAAGATCCTCGCTGACAAGCTAACACACTGTCCGACTGGACTGAGAGCCAAACTGAAAATATCAAGAGGGGAAATTAAAGGTGTAATAAGTGCGTTTGTGTTGACTTGTGTGTTTGTTTTGTATCACATATTTTCAGCAGATTTCAAACAATAAATAATTGTAATTTTAATCAAGTCAGTTTCATTTGGTCGCCATCAATCAATCAATCAATTAAGGGATCAATCATTATTTGTGTAGCACCTTTCATGCAGGTTGGTGCAGTGCAATTTACACAATTAAGATAAGATCATCACAATGAGGAAGACAATAGAACATGTGAAAGTATAAAGTAGGTAAAGAAGATGTTGTTAAAATAAACCTTATACCACAAATGGGAATATAATTTATATATTTATATTTATATATATTTGACAGTTCGTGACAAAAATAAGAAAAATACCACACTCAGAGTTGTGTACACCCACCCACACACACAAAGACACAAACTCTGGAGCTTGGCTGTTTGAGGAGAAGAAATGGTCTCCACAGAAACACCTGCAGCAGTCGACACACGGAAGGAGAAGAAACATCATTCTTCACACAATGACCATTTTCTTTTTGCAGCCACGACATGTTTTCTTTCTTCAACATGTCTTCAATCAAACCTTTTCTCTTTGCATCTACACATCTTATCGAATGTCTGTATGTGAGAGCCACACACAGCTCTCTGGTTCCTGCACAGTGGGGTGGATCCACACATGGATTAATCAATGAATCACAGGTCGTGTCTGGAAATGATGGTTTCCAATGAAATCGATGGATTTAACTGTTTTTTCTGAAAATTAGAGAATCACACTCGGACATAATGACACTCACCAAACTGTCCAGGTTTACTCCATTCTGGTTTCTGAAGGACTTGTTTGTCAAATCAGAATTCAGAGTTTGGTTTAAATCATATTTGATTCCACACAACACTCAAAGATAGATCTTTGTTGACTGTTGAGTTTTCTGACGTATTCAAAACACAGATTCTGTAAAATCCTTTGATTATGAAATTTCAATTAAATCTAATTTTGAGCCTTCTTGGATTTGAATCATTTCCTGCAGCTTCAAATCGAGTTGTTGAGAACCAGGCTCAGCTGCAGAGCCTGGGAAGCTGGTCCGGAGTCACCATCTGGTTGAGCATCCCGACACTACGGGTGAAATGTGAGTAAAGTCTTCACTTTGGATTGAATTGATTACTCTACGGGCTGCCGACCAAATAATTAACATGTCTTCTCTGGATTCTTGGAGCCTCAGTGCCACCTAGCTCAACTTCTCACCAGTTTTAAATGTCTCACTTTCTTTCTTCATCGATCCCTTCATCAACATTCACACATAATCCTCTGAGAAATCGATGAAAAGGTTATAAAATGCCCGACCTGGTGATATTAAATAGAAAAAAGAATCCCAGGATCCGCCCCCCTGCTCCAAAAGTTAATTGGTTTCTCTCGCTGACCAATTTCACATCCTTCAGGAAGTTTTGTGTTGATTCATCCAGTAGTTTGTACGTATTTCTGCTGAATACACAGACACACAAACACTGATGAAAACATGGCGGAGGTAACTTTTGAATGTGAGGTAATACACCTTAAAGACTAAAGCTGTGGATTGATGAGGAAAAAGCCATAGTACTATTCACATTGAATAATGATTTTGTGAGAAAAACCTACAGGAATAAGTGTGGACAACAAAAAACTGTGTTTTTGCATGTTATTACCAAAACTTCAAACTTTCAAAAGTCACTGACTTGTCTCCAACTTCCACTCAAAGTTTCGGAGCAAATATAAAAGCAGCTTTGAAAAATATTTTCAAAGTTTCATCCTTAGAAGGACTCCTTTAAAACATTCCATCCAAAAATATCTGCAGCTTGAAGAGAAATAAATAAATAATCTGTTCATTTAAAAAAAAAGAAGCTTTTCACCAAACCCATGAGCAACAGTGGCCGTCGCACCGCGGCCTCCTCTTCCAGCGCCTAGGGTTTCTATCTTATTGACAGATGGATTTCAAAAGCTCACACAGAAAAAAGTGAGGGCAGGATAAAGCTTATCTGGCCCGGTCCTCAGCAGCTTGTAAAACAATGCTGGAACAAGTGCAATCTCTGCGCTGATAGATTACAGCCCCGGTGTTAGCTCAGCATTCACGCTCGCCAAGCAGGACAATGAGATTGCTCTCGGGCGTATCATGGACGCCTCGCACACACAACACCCACCTTTTAAATCTGTCTCACAATAATAACGAATTAAAAAGAGATCCAGGGAGACAATGAGTCTCATTAGAGGAGACGGACGAAGCAGACATCACGTTTCTTTATTTCATTTGGTATTTTTATCCTCTTTTGGTTTGTAAAGCTGAGATTAAATGGATTTTCTCAGGGTCGTACATATGCCTGTGCGTTAGTGACTTTGCAATTGAGCAGGAATATTTAAAAAGTGAGATGGCAGTTTGTGTATTTCAATACAAATCAGCGTTAATGGTTTTGCTGAATCCTTTAAGATCTACAGGAGATTAAAGTCACACATCTGCTCAGAAAACAAGACATTTCCCAGTCGTCTTAATGTGACGAGGGTTTTGTCTTTCACCTTTTCAAACTCGGTGATAACCGGTAGAAAACTTCTTCTCATGAGGTGACATTGGTGCATTGATCTGCAGCAGCAGCTTCAAATCAACTCGGACTAATCTGAACATGATCCCCCTGCGCCGCGTTGCTAAGCTACGACTGAAAACCACTATGGCGGCGCTCAGTGTCAACACAACAGATGTGATTGATCCGCTGCAGTGTGTTTCTCCATTTGCACAGATTGTAATGAACTTTTCATCGTCGCACTGCAAACAAACGCACACACTCTGGTCTCGTTGTTGTGATAGAAATGGAAAAAGGAAAATAGGAAGTGGTCAGATGAGCTAAGATGATTTATTTGCTATTAAATCTGGTCTAAACTAAAAAAATCCTGAATTATTCTCTGTGAATTTTACACAAATGTTGGAAAAAACCTTGATGTTGCAAAGTTACAAAAAATGGAAAATAAAAATCCCCGGTAAATACTTTTTTTCCCCTGTAATTCTGTAAACAAATAAACAAACAAACATTGCATTACAATACATTACCTGGTGCCTTTGTTTATTATCTTTGGGTGTGGTTAGATCAGACAGGGGGCGCCACAACAACCACTGATAGGATTTAAATATTACTAAATTCTGATTAGTGCAAATTAATCCAAATTTTTTCCCACTGAGCAACACAAACCTCAATATATTGACAAGTACAGATATACAGAAATATCCCAACACTGTTCTAATCTAAGCAACAGCTTGTGTCTTCATATACAATCTTGTTTAAAATAGTTTAGAACAGATGGAGAAACTTTGCTTTTAACTGTGACTCGTCTGTACTTAAGAAAGACGTGATCTGAAAACTGGAGAAAGGAATAATGTGCTCATTAAAGAAGAGAGAGTTCCTACGTCTGTCTCCGTTTAAAGCTGAGAGCTTCGCAGCAAGAAGGAGGGTCAGAAGATGAGATACGGGGAATAATGAAAACCAGATTAAAGGAGAGGGGGGGGGGGAGAAGACATGTTTTAATCCCTATTAGAAGGATTCTTATTAAAAAATGCTTTATTACTCTGTCCTGTCCACCAGCATCACAACCTCCTGGCAGACGTGGTCGACATCAACAGGCCTTGGTTTCCACGGGGGGGGGGGGGGGGGGTTGCAAGCGGAGGCCTACTCATCGACACGGGTTTCAACAGAGGTGGTTTGATCCTGTTCAGTCGGCGAATCATGAGAAGAGCATGAATAAAATATCACATGTTAATAAAATATATTTTTTGTGCCTTTCGGGCGTGTTGTGTGTTTTTCCTCAGATGGGAGCAGATGGAGTCGTTCAGTGTGGTGCCAGCAGAGTGTGTGTGTGTGTGTGTGTATGTTAATCCTGTGTGAACCTCTGGCTCTGTGGGAAGGGGCCCGGGTCAGAGGAGGTCAGGTCGCCTCAGGTCAGGGGCTGCGTTCTTCGGAGGCTGCGTTTGAAGACAGTTGTTCAAAGAGGTTTCCCGCTTCAACTCAACCTAACAGCAAACAGTGAAAACAAGGACTTTCTCAAACTCTCTCTCTCTCTCTCTCTCTCTCTCTCTCTCTCTCTCTCTCTCTCTCGATAAGGACCCAGATCCTCTGTAGCCCTGATGGAGCGGCCTTCGTGGTCTACGTCACCCAGGAAGTGAGAATCCTCTGAAGGATGCAGCCCCTGAATTTAAACTCAGCGATCGAACTCACAACCACAAGGCCACTCTGCCCCCCCCCCCCCCTCCCCCGCCGCTTGTCCTGTTCAATCCCCTCAATAACAAAAATGACACAGTGACAATTTGGACTTGTGTAAACCTCAATCTTTTTGCCCTTGTTCCCCGCTCCGCAGTCCGGGCCGCGCCATGTCTAATCACAGGAATTCATTTAGGGGGAAGCCAGGCAGCATTAAACGATCTGAGCTGCCTGAGAGGATCAGATAAATCCCTGTGTTCAATAAACCAAAGCGCCTTTCCTGAACGCAATCATTCTTAACGGGCACATGAGTGCTGATCCTAATCCTGAATATTTGCCATGCCTAGAGCGGGGGGGGGACTCGACCTGGCGCAGCGGAACCCGCCTGATCCAGGAAGTAAAACTATCTCTGAGGGTTTAGAGAAAATAATCTGTGGTGTTTGCACTTAAAATACATTGGAACATTAAAGCTGCACTAATAAATATGTTTAGAGGTCAAACGATGTTGTGTTGGTTGCAGAGACAAACCCGTTGATTGAATTAATGCAATCAGACCTCAGCTCTGCGATGTGGTAACAAAACACAACAGTCGATTTACTTCCTGTTTAAAAAGAGGGACGGTGGATCCGTCCAATCAGCAATGAGCCTCGTCAATTGGTGCCAACATTTAACCTTAGAAGCAAAAACAGCTTGAGATGATGAGGGTGATCGTCTTATATTCACGTCAATACAGTGAATTTACTTCATGTTAATCGTGTCACGTTCGATTGTCTTTATCAATAATAAATAAGACGATTCAAAATGACTGACACCTGCAGAAACACGGTCATTGATTGACACCTGCACAGAGCATATCGACGGAAGCAGCGAGAGAACAAAAAAAAAAACAGCGGGGGATTATGCAGATTACCTGAGATGCCACAGCATCCGATTTGAACAGAGGTCATCTCATTCTCCCACACGTCCCAGGACGAGGACGTGTCGCCGGACAGACCCCCCCCCCCCCCCCCCCCTCCAGCCTGGTTAACAAGTAATTACACCGTCTGTCAATTTATCACCGTGCGGTTATGGGATCTGACAGGCGAGTGCAGCCGGTGCCGCGGCATCATGTGAGTGCTACAAGATAAATGAATGTCAAATAAAGAGGCTCATAAAGAAGAAGACACCTCCTCATGTACAGAGAATCACTTAAGTGAAGCGTTTCTGGATATTAATGCATATTCTTCAATTTCATCTGGAAACAGCCACATCAGGTTTATTTTAGAGCTTTTTTAGAGACATTCGAATCCCTTGGTTTATCTATTTGTAGATTTTTTACTTTAACATAAGAAGAACAAAGCAGGAACATCTCCAGAACCTTCAGTCTCTGGGTGTTATCGAGAGCAGGAGTGAATTTCACTGAGAGATCTGGAGCTGTCGTCTTTCCTGGTCGACATCCTCTACATGTCCTCTCTTTTATTCCATCCTGAGATATTTGTGTTCTTCCCGTTTTGTGTCCATCGTGTGTTTGGAACGTCATCAACACGCCCCCTTGTATTTTCACATTGAAAGAGACAGGAGCTAAAAACAAGTGTTTGAGACAGAGGCTGAACAGAGGAGCTGCAGCTATGGAAAGTTTCTGTAAAGTTGTGTTTTCTCCTTTAACCTGAGAAGCACTTGATACCAACTTGGAACGTGTTTGGGACTTTGGTCTTTTTTGTAACCCTGTCACAACCATATTTCATATAATCTCACGTTAATGTCGGACTCTCCTCGTTACGCTCCCGTGTGAAAGCTGAGCTAATGATCCCATCAATCGTCTGGAACCTCAGATCCTCGCCGGCATTAATCTCAGCGGAGTATCACTGTTACCCTGTGGCTGGAGCAGGAGCCTGATGCATACAGAGTTGTTATCTGTTTTAATGTAATTACCACATCTCGCTCCCCCAACACTAAGCCCCATTTTCTCATTAGCTTTTCCCCTTTGAGTGAAAACACAGATTGCATTCTGCCTGTTTTGTGTATCTGAATAACCCTTTAACGCCGACGCCTACACACTGGTTATCGCCACCGTCTGTGTTGTTGTCATCATCGTTTGTGTTTTCATTACCAAGTGCAACTCTCAAAACTGGTTAAACACACTGTAATAGGGGCAGCTTTAATGGAAGAGAACGACCTAACGAGAGAGAAATGGAGTTTCATAATCGAGGGGAATAGGAAGAAAGAGCAGGTTGAGAATAGAGAATGAGGAGGAGGAGGAGGAGGAGGAGGAGGAGGAGGAGGAGGAGATTCTCTAAATTAAAAAACCCCAGATGCTTATCTCCTGAGAATCCTTCCTTCGACCTCATCTGGGTGACATGTCTTCGGGCCAAACAGATGTTTCTCTGAGAGGTTTTTTCTTTTTAATCACATCAGGACACACTGGGCCACTGGCGTCTCCTCACATGGACGCAGGCGGCGCTTCCACAGGCCAGCACTCGTCTTTTAAATGACCCGAGACAACTCTGTCTTATTGGGACCCTGCTGCACAATTACGCTTTTACATTATTTCCCTCGTATGACTTCTGTGCTGGGCTGTTGTTTTTCTCTCCAGGGTGTTTAAGCGCCTTTAATCCTTTTTTCTGTCTGGAGTGGTGACAACAATAATAACTGATTTTCTTTCCGCTCTGGATAAATTAACCAAAAGGAGATTCAAATACTGCCCTGTCTGTCACCAGGGTCATTTGTCACCTTATTCGAGTGACTCCCCCGGTGAGGTTTGATTTATCTCACAGCTGCGACATCACTCAAACTCTAATCCGCTCTCCCTGCCTCCTTCCAGAGGAAGTGTGAATTTCTACCAGATGTGAACCCATGTAGTTGCAGGTTATTCCTGGGCCCCGGCTAGTCCATCTTCCTGTCTCTTTTTCTAATTTTAATGCAGCCCCGTGGGAAGCCGGGGTGCTTCTGATGATGTGCATGTCAGAGAACTCTGAATAAGGAGCATGTACTGGAACTGCAATCAGTCCCCTGGTGATTCAAAGAGACGGTGGCAATAGAGCCAGTAGAAAGGGAATCTAAGTAAAAGCCATTGTTAGACTGCAAACCCCTTTATTAGACTGCAGTGGAACAGGAAGTTGTCGAGGAAGGTTTGGTTTATCGGTATATTTTATGATGGTTACTGTCTGATATGGAGATTTTTTCAGAATTGTCGACTTGGTTTTATTCTGTTTCACTTTGCATGGATTGTGTGTTTTTCACGAGGCTTCTCTTATCGCAGGATGACAAAGGCCAGACGGAGACAAAACCCAAATGCACCACTGTGACCATACAAGCTCAGGTCGAGCCAGGGAGCTCAGACAAGTCCAGATAACGACCGGAGGACGGCAGAGGAACCAGGAGGAACTGTGAGATCCTGGGAGAGCGATGGGTTTGAGTCGACTGCAGCTGGAATCGAGACCAGACAACAAGACCTCTGCAGTGAGAGCTACTTTAGATAAACACTGATAGACCGAATAATTGATAATTTTTTACGAACAAGATAACAAAAATCTATATCAAGTGTTTAAGAGTCTAAATCCAAGACTTTCACTCAGAAGCATAATCAGTCTTTAAGCTATAAATAAATAATAAGAATAAATGTGTCCGGTTTCCTTTTGTTTGAATAGAGTTGAAATACACGTAATAAACCAATGAACTGCCTTTTTTATCAATGAGTCGTGTTTCAGGGAGTCTCTGAGATCCAAATCCAACAAGACAACCAACGTGCACATGTGTGTTGCCGATGACACGACATCAATGCCACTTCACACATTGCTCAATGCCTGAAAGATGCTCCTAAACTTTTGATGATCCTTTGAAACATAGCCCGTCTTTTCACAGACTCCCCAGATTTATTGGCTCCATAAATTAAATCCGCAGCTCAGCCGAGACAAGCCCCAGTTAAGGGTCCCTGCACAGGAAACCTAACGAAGGCACGGGCTGGAGTCGCAGCCGCCTCAGATTTCATCAATTCTGGATTTATAAAGTTAAAATTGATGTCCCATTTGGACTGGGTCTCAGAGCAGGGCCGGGGGGGCATTAGAGAGCTTCATCATCTCGACAGGAACTGACACCGCGGGCGTCCGTCAGGCCACCAGCCTCACTGCCTCCTCCCTGGGTGAGCAATTATGTGTGAATAGGCGGCTTTGTGTCATTCCTTATGGCTCTGATACGCCTTCCTCTTCATTGAGCATCTGAGGGGGTGAACCGCCATCGACTGCCTGGAACCTCTGTTTTAATTAGCCGAGTCTCCCAATTACTAGACAGGGAGAAGAGAGGACAGAGACTTGGGATGTGTGTCCGCTGATATTTCACTTTCCATCCGTTCTCCCCCTGGTATTGACTCAGAGCATTGTGTAACGTGTGTAAATTCGTCATGAAGGTGACTCGGATGGCTTTTCTAATTGAATCGAGGAGAGCATGACTTGCTGCAATGGAGATAATATCAATCCACAGTGCAGGACTGGCTCTTATCTTTCTCTACCTGGATGTTCGCTCCACACAGTGACAGCCTGTATTTCAGACCACTGACAGAGTGGATGTCTCAAACAGGACCGACCCTGTTTCCTACAAACTTTATGAGAAAAGAAAAGGAGAGAATTGTGCTTTAAAGGGGACATATTATGAAAATTCCACCTTTGTAGTGCTTCTACACGTTAATTTGGGTATCTGGCATGTCTACTGTCCCAAAAGCTCTGGAAAAAAACAACTCCCACGATTTGTTGTGGTTCCTCTATGTCTGAAACGATACGCTAGAGTGTGTCGAATGGGATTACGACTGAAATAAACGTCATAGTCACACCATGCTCATGTAAGGAGTCTCGCTACATGGCCTTGGACTCCGGCTAGCGTTAGCTCACTGCTGCTACCCGTCAGACATTTAAGTGGCCGCGTAAACAAGGGACCCCCCGGACACCCCTTAACGTTGACTCAACAGTGTGGAAGGATGCTGCTGCTGCGCCAGCTCAAGCTCCCACTGCTCCCACTGCAGGGCTTCGCTGGGGAGCTGGGGCTCTCGCAGGGGGGCGGGGCACTCAAAACCGGTCGATCTGAGGAGGGCTGTTTTAGACAGGGTAAAAAGGTGCTGTTTTAAATGATCCTTGTGGTATTTTGACCAAACTATGTTACAGACATTTCATTAAGACCCCAATGAACCATATCAACTGTGGTAAAACGGGCATACTATGTCCCCTTTAACGTTTCCACATCTCATCAATGGGCATTGCAGAACTGTAATAGAGTCTTTTGCATCCTTTCAGAACTCTTGTAATTATTCCAGATGGGATTATTCTATGAATCTTCTCAGGTTTTGTTTACTAAAGTTTAATCGAATCAGACGTCACCTGTTTCTCAACTCAAATGTTTAAAATATTCTGCTTCTGACATTTTGGTGAATTTCTTCTTCCTGCAGACGATGTTGACCTTTTTTGGGGAAGAACCATGACATTCACATTTGGTTTGTACTGAACACTCACAAATTATACAATCTTTGGAAGTCTCCTCTCTCTGTGTAAAGCATCATAGGATCCTAATATAAAAAGCCAAGGTGATTCAGGCCTTTAATTACTTTTTATGGCATTACAAGCAAAAACCAGCTTCATGCATCTGTATCTTTAGTTCAGAATCTCATACTGATTAAATATGATATGTTGCCAATATCCATATATAACCTTTTTATTTCACCTTATTCAGAACTTATATTTCCTGGCAGGTATATTCTTGGAAAGATGTGCACAGCCGTAACATCTCACAAATGTCCGGCCATTCCACATCCTGTTTTATTTTGACATGTCACGCTCTTGGGTGTTGCCTCTTCTTTGAGCTTTATTTGTCTGTTTTGGGTTTTGGAGTTTTATCTGCTGCCAGTTCTGGTTTTCGACCACCTCTGTGGATTCATGTGGAAGGTTAGAGTCAGCCTCTGACATCTGATTCCAGGTCTCCTGTCTCATCACTCAGCTTGTGAATCAACCATCCCCAGGTCTTAATGGCGACATATCGAAGTTTGTCAGATTGGCCGTTGGTCAAGAGGAAATGTCTGAGGGTAGAAAAGTTTTAATGGCTGTTTCAATTCAGCTCGAAGTCTGAGATGGAAGAGACGCAATCAATCGTTCATATAGCGACAAAAACACTGCACACGTCTAGACAGTCTCTCCTCGAACCTATTCATGGTGGCATAATGGCTAAGGTAAATGGAACCACATTCATACAGCACTTTCCAGGTCTTAACAACCACTCAACCCCCTTTTATCCCATCCACCCATTCACACAGCAATGGTTCGTCTGAGGACATTTTTGGAATTGTCTTCCTCGTCCAAGTAAATGAAATGACGGTTTAAGAGAGAGGCTCAAGCCCTTTTACCCACCAGCCACCGCTCACTTTGTCATCGATCATTCCAGATACAATCTTTCCCGATCTGTTGGGGAGACGTGCGACAGTAACAGGTTTCAGAAGATGGTTGATGGTCTAACAAGTACATTGTTGGAAGGCGACCAAGGTCTTAAAGCAGGATTCAGGCCCAGGAGAAGGACTGAGAGCCGAGCTGTGAGAGATCTTATCCCCACGTTAGTTCCTCTGAAGACACGCTGCTGAAATCAACTGTCCCCAGATCCCTCACGATGTTGAAATCACTGTGTTTCAGCTCAGGAAGAGACCAGTGTTTGTGCGTTTTTATCATTTAAAATCCTATTTCATGGTGTTTGGGTTTCTACCTGTTTGTTATTCAGGTTTAATCTCCGAGACAGTTATCAGCGAACCTGCAGAATACCAAGTTACTTCGTGCTATGACACTAATACTCCTCAGAATTCATGGAAATGGTTTAAATCTCTAAAAAAAACAGGACTGAACTGATGCTGTATAACCTAAATCGTATACAAATAGAAATTGTTCAGTTAAAAAAAAAAGAAGGTGCCATGGTCAGCATAAATTAACATCGGTCACATTATAACTTCTGCAGCATAAAAAAAAGCCTTCAAGCTCCATCTTTAATTATCATCTCCGCCATGGAGGTTGTGTTTTTATTTGTGTTTGTTGTGATAGTTTACAGGATTACGCAAAACACACAAGGAAGGGCTCATTAAATCCTGATCCAGAATATATAACTTTATGTGAGACGGGGTGTTTTTGCAGAAATATGGCAGGTTGGGCCAAACAAGATGCTTTACTTTTACATTTTTTTAATGTGGATTTTGATTGTGGTTCCTGACTGCACATATAATGCACATTTGTGTGTTTGGACTTATTCATATGTTTCTTTTACAGGAGTGGGGGGGTTTCCAGGAACCAATGTCGTGCTCTGCAACAAACTGTGTGAGGAAAACATACAAAAGGAAATCAGGAAATCAGTTTAACATTTATGAGACAAATCTGGATCCATCAAGATAATGGACGTGACATTAAAGACAATTTAAACTCTGCTTGTTTTGTGCTCAACTCTCCGCGGAGGATCTAAAGATAGAACCCCTCCTCCTCCTCCGCAGGATGTCAGACCAACTAATTAACTTGCTCAACCTGCAGCTACTCGCTACACGTTGTCGACCTCTGGTTTACAGCCACGTTTTACAGGAGGTCGTCCGCCCATGACGGGGTTTGCTGTCTTTGCATGAACTATTCATCTAACCAATTTTTTATAGAGGACACATTTCTGTGCAGGCAGAAGCGATAATAACATAAAATTGTGTGAAATCTGTTGTAACCACTGATCTAGAGCCAGGCTATATATAAAGAAGGAAAATGGCAGCGTCCTCGGTCACATTTTTAAACCCGAGAGATAATATCTGACAACAAGCTTGGATGTGAGGTGAAGCATCACTTTGTTGCGTCGCAGTCCGGGGTTGTGTTTATCAAATTCCGCCGCGCTCCCTTAATGTGCGTCCTCCCTGAACTGTGATCCAGATATGTGGAAAAAACATTTAGGCTCTTGTTCTTCTAAGCACTGCGCGGGGACACTCAGAGAGAGTGAGAGCGAGGGCAGGGGAATGGACTCTGAGAGCATTTCTCCGCTGGTCAAACGTTCACAGAAAGTGAATCCACCCGCTCTCGATGCACATTTCCAGAGATGAGGATGGAAACACTAGCTACTTTCCTCCCTGTAGTTAAGTGCACTCTGTTTGCGCCACACAAAGCCAAACCTCAAATCTATTTCCAAGCCACTCTGAAGGCGAACACTCAATTGATTGGATGATGGGCATGGGGGGGGGGGGGGGGGAAGAGAGGCTGATTGACAGCGATGCTCTGTCTTTATGTAATCTTCCAGGACGGCTCAATGGCGGGAGCTCAGCGTCACCAGCTGACAGAGGAAGTGTGGTGTGGGGGGGGATTGGGGTGGGGGGGGGATCTTGGGTCGCGAGCAGCTGGAGCCAACAGAACATGGCACATGGCCCAGCCTCTGATTGGAAATACTTACTTCCAGGCTGCGTGCATGCAGAGTCGTGCAGATCGGCTCCATTCACTCTCCTCCGGGTGTAGTTATAAAACGTGGGCCGCTGGGATTTGCACGGCGAGATGTGAAATTGAAATATCGACGTCGGGCTCAGTTTCGGCGGCGGAGCTGTCATTTTTCATTCATTTGGTTCAGTTAGGCATATTAATGGTCATGAGATATTATTGCGCTGACATTTATCCCGTGCAATAATCCAATGAAATCAAAAAACCTACAAAAGGCCTGAAGGATAAATCTGCAGGAGTAATTGAGTCGGCCTGACTCAGAGAAGCTGAATATGCAAACGCTGGAAACTAGAAACAACCTCCACAGTTTTTTAAAGAAAAGCAAAAAAAAGGAATGAAAAGCAAAAACCGAAAACAGACACAGGCGCCCCCCCCCCCACACACACACACAGTTTAGTCACCTGGAGCTCTTCCAACAGGCAGCTGTGTGAGTAATAATCCAGATAACAGTCACACGTAATGGAAAAATCTGACAGCCGATGTTGTTTACGACAGAACAGGAAGCCGAGGGAAAGGTTAGAATTTAAACAGTTTTCTGTCGGAGGCAGAATTCATCTCTTTTTAATGCAGAGCGATTTCTTTAGCACGAGTTTCAAATACGAGGAATCAAGGAGCTTAAAGTTGAATTCAGAAACCAGGAAGCAGATCGAGGCTGAACAGTCTCCTCGACTTCCATACGGATACTTCACAAACTTTGTAAGTATCCATAAATACAACAAATATATGACGCAACAAATATGAATACAATTTGAATCAGTGATAGGTCATTAAGGTCACCGGCAGTACATCAAGGTGTGTGTGTGAGTGTGTGTGTCTCATCTGTGATCATGAACCTGAAATGAAGTGCTAAGTAATAAATTGTCCATAAATGGTCCATAAACAAACAAAACAAATATTCATGCATTTATTTTGTGTAATATCCATATTCTATGGAAATATTCATATTTTAAGATTAAGGGTTTAATAAAGAAATACGTATACATGGATAGAAATAACAGCCTCTTATGTAGTATTGTTTTATTATTCTTTTTTTTTATATAATTTTCTTATAGTGAGGAATTAAACCTCATTTCAGAAGGAGCTGGTAGATGTGTAGAAATACTATATTGCACAATATCTATATTTACCTTTAGTCTCAGTGTCACAACAAGTTTTAAAGATACATATAGAGAGAGTCTATGGGAAACGTGTTATACATGCTTTTATGTAATGTACCTACAATATAACCCCTGTATTCTCACTGGTGTGTTACTTGTGCTGCCAACTTTAATTGCACTGAAATGATAAAGTTTTATTTATACTTTCAAACTCTTCCATTATAGCACTGACCTCCCTTTCTGTGGTTTTATTCTTTTACAGCTCAGATTTTATTGAGCCCACATAAAGTTGCTGCCCTTTCTCACAAGCACCTGTGTCTGTGTTTGTGTGTTTTGTGTGTTTTGTGTGCTCAGACAAAGATGACCCAGTCTGTGTTCCAATCCATTTCATTTTATTCTGCCCTCAACAGTGTCCTGATATTTACTTGTGTGTGGAAAGGATTGTGTGAATCTTTGGGGCCGTGTGTGCAGAGAGCATCAGTATCACAGTGAACTGGAGCTCGGAGAGTTTCCTGGCTTTCTGCAACCTCCACCCTGAATCTCCTTCAGTCACGTCTCCAGTCAAACGATGGTCAGAGCTCATGAGAACTAAGGATTAAACAAGAACTCTGTGCAGTGTGTAGCTTTCCTCTTAAGGCTCCTGCTTTTCTGTTCTTCCCCACATGCATCGTGACACCGGCGTTTCTGATGATGAATTCACCAGGAGCCCGCCCCCCCCAGGTGAAATGAGTAAATTCCCCCCACAAAAAACAGAACGCAAAGTTGTTCAGTCACGTCACATTAACTCGATATTGTTTTTTTTTGTGTTGTGCCGCAGTGGGACGATTAGACGGGGGCGGTCTGTTGTCTCATTTGTCTGAACACAGTCAAAATATGAAATTCAGCTCGAATCTGACGGAGCCGCTCGTTCTTCAAACGGCTGCTGCACGAAAACACAGATTGTTTTGTGCTTGACCAGCAGAAAGGAAAAGGAAAGAAAAATGCTTCAAAATAAAGGGGACGAAACAAAAGCAATGAAGTGGAAAAAGACGAGGAAAGCATTGGCCCGGACGCTGGAATGATGAACAGTCAGCGTCCCCCCCCCCCCCCCCCCACACACACACACACACCTCACCCCCATGGAGGATTTGTGCAGTGGCAGTTCTCCACCGCTCTTGGAGACAGGATGGATGGACGGATGCATAGATGAGAGAAACCACAGAGCGTCCCCACACCTCGGGCGCTGATGGAAACCTGCAGGCGTTCTGCTTTGAAGACAGGAGCATGCACAGGCCTCAGGTTGCCATGGGAACCGGGGGTGGGGGGGGGGGGTTTACACAGACGTCTCTTTGCCGCGGCACAGGGTTTGAACTCCGGCGGATCGATATGTCAGCGTGCACAAAAGGGCAGGCTGAGGAAGGAGAAACTTTTCTCCCCCGCCTGCATCCTTCCCCCCCCCCCCCCCCCCCCCCCCACCCCCCCCCCACGTGCAGCCGAACAGACGTCTTCTGAGATAAGAGAAGGGAGTGCATTGAAAAACACAAGAGGAGTGAGACTGTGAGAAAGAGACGCGTGACGCTGATGAGGACATGAAGTGAAAACGGACGTCTGATACTTTCATCGGCCCTCAAACTTCACGCTGTTCTTTTTATTCCAAAGTGTTTTTGTCTTTATCTCAACAACCCGACGCTCAGCGAGCTGAACTGCCTCCTGTTCATACCCGTCTGTCAAAAAGCTTCCTGGGTAACATTAGTGTTGTCGGCGGCCAGCTGAGCTAACGAAGGCAGGAATCGATCTCTGTGCGGAGCGTCCAGATGAAGACGGGGCATGACGGAGACACTCGGTGGGGGGGAGGGGGGGGGGGGGTAAAACAACAGAGAGGTAGAAACCCGCAGACAGCAGCCAATGATCCAGACCTGTCATCCCGATTCATTGACTGCGCTGGTCCAGGTTACTGATGCAGAGCGAACACACTGAGAGGTGCACCGTGTTTCCGTGACCTTTCCAGCCGTCGCCTTCATGTGGGCGGAAGAGGAGCTGGCGTTTGGTCGGTTAGTGCCGCGGCCCGCTGAGCACCGGGTGAGTGCCGGTGTCAAACGGCAGCGGCAGGAAAACTCACAGAGAGAAGCTGCAGTGACCTGAAGCCTCAAAGATGCTTTGTGATTTAATCTGTGCACTGTAGTGTACACATGTATTATGTATTCATTTATTTATAAAGCATATTCTACAATTGTTGTGTTATTTATAATTCATAGGATGCCCATTAGTTTCAGCCCATTGAGTTATATACATATATACATGTGTGTGTGTGTGTGGACCAGGTATAACTCATGTTGTCGGGACCAGAATATATCACATTATGGGGACTTGTCTTTCTTAAGTCCCCAAAACGGATTCTTTTAAAATATAGGTGCTAAAGGAAGAAACACAGGTAAGAAGAATTCATCCTCTGTGAATGTTTGCCCCAAATCTCATAGTAATCAAAGCAATAAGGCAAAAACATTTACCGCCCACTTTTAGAACAGCTGTGGTTCTTACACCTGAGGATTGTGGGTAATGTTATATTTCGAATTGACATCGCAAATAAAACGGGATCTCATAGCATTGTTTTCCAGTTTGCGGTGAGTCTACCTTGGATGGTAAAAACATTATGGCTGAAAATCGAAATCTAATCCCGTCTAAAACATTCATGGGATTTGTATTTCCTGAAGCACACAGTTGAACCGTGAGGTCGAGCAGAGATGACGGATGTTCTTCACTGATTGACACCAACAAGGACAGAACAGAAACATCTTCTCCCTTTTTACTTTGAGAGACTGCAAGAGGATGAGTGAAGTGAAGTTGAAGTCTGACTTTATCTCTTTGAGAAGAGCAACAACATCCATCCAGTCCACAGACAGGCCTCATCACAGCGGGGGGGTATTTTCCTCTTGCCCTTGGAAAAACCTGAAGAATGGAGGGCTACTTAAGAACCACTTCCTGTCAGGGGGCCGCCTGTCACCGCTCACAACTCTGACGCACACATGAAAAAAACAACACAAAGCTGAGGAGAGAGAGAGAGAGAGCGAGAGAGAGAGACAGAGAGGGAGGGGTGGAAGAAAGAGAGAGATTCAACAGCCTGTAGGAAAAAGGGTGGTGGAAATATGCTGTTTTATAAACGCAGGAAATCTGCTAAATTACATCGAGCACAAGTCAACAAGATAGAGTTCAGATGTGCTGTGAATGGAGCCGAGTCAAAAGCATGAAGAGGCAGACGATTGCATACTTCCAACATGTGGGTGTTACCGCCGGCACGGCCCCCCTGCTGAGTGTCGACCATGATGAAAACCAACCGCCTGCCCAAACACGCTGCTGGTTAATGGCTCCCAGCTGACGACCAGGTTCCTGCAGCCGGGAGAAACACAAGGGAGCTGAAACGTTCCTGCTGTTTTTCATCAGGGCCGAGCTCAAGCTCCACACATGACACATGCTTTTTAATGTTCATCCCCGAGCTGTGACAGGCCAAGCTCACGAAAAGATAACCCCCCCCCCCCCATTTAATCCATTTTAGCTTAGCAGCGGCTGAGAGCTCCATTTGCAGCCGGGGAACAGAGAGAGAGAGAGAGAGAGCCTCGTGCATTAGCGGCCGAGCGGAGGCAAACGCAGGTGGAGGCAAAACGCCGCGGCTCAATGTGTCCGCTGAGCGCCGGGCTTCCGGCGCATCATCCTAAGTGCTCGGGTGCCCCCCCCCCCAACAGGGCACTAAAATAAATGAAGGGTCATTTAGACGACTGAACGAAGCTGCACAGGACCCGACAACAAACGGGCACTCTAATAGAATTATATCCAGCTGATGTCAGCGCTGCTTCTACATCATTTTTATGAGTCAGCAGGAGAAGGAGCAGGACTCCACTCCTGAAGCATGAGGTTTTATTTAATATGGGGCAGCTACAGATTTCCCATGAGGCCAATTGAAGATCTGGGCCATGAGGTGAGGGCTGATAGACGCTCACAGCGACCTGGGGACAGAAAAAGTTTGAAACTTATGTGAATCTATAATGTGCACGGCTGTGAAACGAGCCCGATGATGTCCAATGAAAACCTCCACAGGTTGAGTGATGTGTCTTTCTACCTCCACTCGGTGTGGATGAGTTGTCAAAGTGAGCAGAAACAAAACACAACAACATCCACGCTGCAGATAACTGCTACACATCAGGGCTGCAAGTGTGTGAACGATGAAGGACGGTTGTTTGGTGCAAAATGAAATTGAATCCGATGGCTTGGAAAAAAAAACACTCTTTATTATAAATTGAACCCATTAAGAAATGAGCGAGTACAGTTAGTTTTATTAAGTGACTGCATGAATCAGAAAGGTTTATTGTCATGAGAACCAAAGAAAAGCAACACAACATCTTCCTGGTTTGTAGTCTCTCCATTGTCGTTGTTGTATAATATTGTTATGTGTCCACCTTAGTGTGTAGAGAGCCTTGCGATTGTGTTTGTTGTGTTTTGGATCATTGAACCATCAGACACAACTAAAAACATCCACTAATAAAATTCAAACTTGATGGATGGTCACGCTGGTTCTTGTCTTTCCAATTACAGAAAAAAAAAAATTATTTGTGTCTTTGGCTGTCATAAAGATGCTTAATTTAGTGGAGATTGTTATTTTCAATATAGCATTTACAGTAGATATAAAATTAAGGTATGAGGCAAATTCGCGACATTCGTCTACAAGGGGTTAAAGCCCGATAAGCCTTTGACGAACCCGAGTAGCATGTCCCTGGTGTCGTACATACTGTGTTTTGCCTGTTTTGTTTTGGACATGATAATTCCTTGTTACGGGCGTATTGATGGTATTTTGAGTGGGATGGTAGATTATTCTTTGTCGACTTGAGTCTTGATTGGCACCGATCTTTCTAAACGGAGGAAAAACTCAAGAAATCCACAGTGACAATAAATTAAGAGTTGACCCACTTCTTCTGTCTCGTTAACGTCTTCCTGGTTCTGCTCAAATCATCAGACCACCTAGCTGCGTTTCATGAAACAAATCAAAAACCATTTGCATAACACAAGTGTGTCTGAGCGGAGAGAGAGAGAGAGAGAGAGAGAGAGACATCAGTTTGCATCGACAGCGACGGACTCTGACGACGCACTTACCCGCTGCCCCGCACGCCGTCTGAGGCTAACGACGTATCAGCAGTCCTAATAAAAAGAAGCTAACGACATTATGTGTAATAAAAGTAGGGGAGTGAACGTGGTTAATGTGTTGAGCGCGCTAAGACTCGCACGAACTCATCAAATGTGAATCAGCGTCTGAGTTTGATTAGAGTCGGCGAGAAACCGCGAGGAGCACGAGAGCTCACGTCCAATTAACGTGAGGAAATAATCACCACACACTCGTCAGTCGGTCGCACAATTGAACACTCAACTCCACAGGCTGAGTGCAGAGCTGTCGGACTTTTGCATATTTCACACAATACCAGCACTCAGCCTTGAAAATTATGTTTTTCCATGAGTGTGGAGGGCTCACGCTGGCATGCGCAGGTTGTGTAGTGTGTTGTTTTTTCCATTGTTGTGTTGTCAAGGCCGTGTATTGAAACAGCGGTGCCCCCTCTCCCCCTGCAAGCAGCCCTTGGCCTTGTTTGATCCGGTCCTCTGGAAAATAAGTGGCAGCCCCGGCTTAGAATCTTAAGTGGGATTTGAGTTTGCAAGTGTTTATTCGTGTTTGAGGCAAAGGTGAAGGAGCCTGGGAGGTGGGGGGGGGGGGGGGGGCGGGTTGAACCCCTCTGCAGAGCGGTGAGGAGAGAGAGAGAGAGAGAGAGAAAGAGCGTGAATAGGGATGAAGAAAGAAGACGGCGGTGGAAACTCGGACCTCATGTCCGTCACATGGCTGATGCTTTAAACGTTGAATGCAAGGCGGTGATTTCCTCCCCCGAGTGCTTGTTCAGTGGATCAGTGGCAGGACGCTGGGGAGTTAACCACAGGTTATTAATGTCCATCACGCCGTCGGGCTGACGTGGAGAACAGAGGCTTCATCAGGCCTCTGATCCTCTGGCTGTCAGTCAGAGCTGCAGCCGGGATACGAACATCTGGAGGAGACAGAGGATGAACTCCCACCGGATTCCCAACGCACACCAGTGTCAGTTTGGAAGTTTCGTCGTATTAAAGATGTTTCACTGGTCACCCTCCGATAAACAGCAGCTGTCTCGCTCTTCACACGCTGGATCGTTTCCCTCTCGACGAAGAGAAGAGAAGAAGAGTGACGTCTGTTCATCTGTGGATTGTGTGTTTCTCTGTTTGTTGTTTCATCTCCACGTTGGAAAGCTGCGTTTGAACTGGTGAACTGTTTTTTCCACTGCTCCACCATGAAAGACCACTGACACCGATTTGTTCTCGAGACAATTAACAAAACGGCGACGCAGAGTTTCTTTCTCAGAGTCGGTTAATTAGGCAGCGGCAGTAATTACCTTAATCCCCCCCGATGTGAGACTGGGACCTTTTACTGTTCCGTCTTTTACAGGCGGCTGAATTCACTTCTACTCGCTGAGGTTCATCAAACAAAACAATATTTTTAATATTTCAATGCCCAACAGTCCTCTTTTAAAACCACATTTTAATTCTCTGGATCTGCATTTTCTTTTGTTCTGTGTACGCTCTGAGATAAAATGAGATCTGCCTGATTTGTTTCATCAGGATCCACGAATTGTTCCCTGGAAAATGGGAATGGAAAAGAAATTCCCAGATCCACCAGTTAGTCTGGATCAGCTTCAACTACCTTCAAACTTCTCTTTATAGTCTGGAAGGTATTGAGAAGTGAAAGGAGCCAAACAGAGACTGAACACTGGACTCACATCTGTCAAGGGGCCAAAAACAAGTGGATGTAATTTAATTAGAGCTCCTGTTCCTCTGTGGAAATGTCAAAAGACCATCCTATCTCACAAAGTTCAAAAAATATATAAAAATCCACACCAGAAGTTGATGAATTCTTTCTTGGCCCAAGTTTTGTGGAAATCTACTTTATAGATTTTGTCTATAATCTAATAAAAAAAAACAAGAAACCAAACACAGCACAGTGTTGTAGATATAACCTCTCTTCCGGAGGTGATGATAACCTGACTGTGCAGTTTCCCTCACATCTAACAGAGCGTTTCAGAGTCTTAATGCTCTTTGCTTTGGTTTCAGGCTCAGTTATTAGTGTTGTCGTATCTGAACAGCACTGAAAGATAAAACACACTTTGAAGGCCACACCCCTCCACCAACAGCTCCCTCAGGAAAACACATTTAAATTCACTTTTGTTTGGATCTGCACCTCATAACACAACTCACCACACACTCATAAGTATTATCCCCTAATGAAGCTTAATTCTCCGTTTATTATTCTCTGAGAAATGAATAAAAATGATTCTCACAATATAAAAGAAAGTGAAAAACCAAATCCTGGATCCGACCCCTGACCCCTGACCCCCACCAAATTAAAACCAGTACTTAGTTCTACTAATACACAGTGAGGTGAATTACAACAACAATAATGAGCTGTTGTGTTGATTCTGTCTTAAAAAATCACATTTATTAGATGTAATTAAAGATGATGATGTTGCTGAGCTGCAATAAATTACAATGTTTTATAAATTAACCTTTTCGCTGTAAAGAGAGTTTAATATGAGCTTTTTTTTTCTAGCAGATTGAATTCAGTTTAAATTGTTCGGCTTGTTGAGATATTGATTTCTAAATAATCCCGTTTGAGTTGCCTCGCTGCAGAGAGAAGTGTTTCCACGGGGCGGGCGAGTCCTTGGAGCCGAGCCGGGGGGGGGGGGGGGGGGGGGGGGGCAGAGATGCCTCTGGACAAGCAGCCAAGTGTAACAATTACTATTCAGAAGGAATACAGTTACTTTTCTGGCATCAATTTATCTTTCCTGACACATTGGAACCAACCGGATTGTCCACGATGCATAAATCTGCACCCTTCACACAGACTGGAGCTGCAGCACGGGGAGTTAATCATTGATCCGGCTCTGAGGGGGTAGTCGGGGGGGTGGGAGCTGGGGGAGAGGGGTCCTCCTCTTCGGTGGGACGGCGTGCGGTGGGAGCCCGGGTCGATTCCGGTGGAGCCGCTGGTGGCGGTGCTCCAGAAACACTGTGGTCCACTTCCACCTGGAAGCATCTGTCTGGCCGGAGTCCCGCTCGGCCCGGAGAGCCCAGTGGAGCGGACACGGAGTCAGTGATCCGCGGCTCATCCAACATCGACCGCCTTCCCCGTCACAGACACACAACACAGTTTACTGGGGGGGGGGGGGGGGGGTTCTCATGAGTTCTCTATTTCATTCTGATGGAAAACTCTTATTTGACCTCAGGAAATATACAGTGACTGTGTTAGTGTCTGGTTCTGTTCTCATCCAAGATACAAAATAGTTTCAGGTGTCAAGTTGTATTTGTCACATGCACTTAACACATATGCAGTTAACACACATGCAGTTTACACACATGTAAACAAAGGGTCAACAGAACAATAGAAGAAACCGCTGAGCTCAGCAGTGCAGCAGTTAAAATAAAAACAAAGGTAGAAAGACTATAAATAAACTAATAATCTATGAAGAAGGTGATTTGTTTCCAATGTGTTTATTCTTTCTTCCTCCAATCTCCACATACAAGCTGCTTATTAATCAGCAATTTGCATATGTGGACGAATATTGTTCATATACAGTATTTTATGAAGTAATATGAAGTTGAAATGTTTGTTTGTACATGTAAAGAATATTTACTGGGCAATATATTCATTGGTACTAGAGTTATAACTGTCTTTAGGAAGCTGCAGTATTTCAAACTAGCTGAGTATTATCAACTGCAACAGCTTCATTATGTAATTAAAACTATAAAACAAATACATTTGAACATACGTACAAATAAAGGGAGTATGTGTAATACTAGTATGACAATAAATTATCAAATAAGGGACATTATATCATAGGTATTAATGTTAAACTCTATATATTGACATCTGTCACAATAACGTGATCTGATATGATAACTTATTTAAATATAAATTACATTCTATACGGGTCTCACAGGGTTTTTCTATTTCACTTATTTCCATATGATAATTGTCTATCATTTATCTAGAAAGTTATCTGAATACAGCTTCTAACATTTCAAAGAATTTTAGTTTTCCTTGCATTATAAAATATGTTAATATTAAATGTTAAGAGACATCTGTCTATGATTCATTTCCTTAATTGACACTGAAGCTAATCTTTGTGCACATCTCTGACTTGGACCCTTTGTGTGTCGGCTTTTCTTTGTGAGTCTGTCAAGTGTCAAACTTAAATAAACAGCCGATGTTGAAAGAGAGGACTTTTCCTGTTATCTCCTCGTGTGTCCTCTCTGTCTGACTGTCCTCCGTCACAGCTGTCCTCCTCACACAAGCTGTCCACAGAGACACAACTCCAAACCCGACGAGCTCACGGCAGCGAAAAGAGACACACAAAGTCGGCCGTGACTCACGTGGCAGCGTCCCAGGGGGCAGAGCGGGCAGCGTCGTGTGCACGAGGCCCGATACCATCCGTCAGTTTCCCTGAGAGTATTTAGAGCAGAAGTGACAACGTGTTTGTCCAAGTGATGCATCATTTAGAGAAAATGAAAGATTCCTTCTCTTTAGTGTTCAGATGCCCCCGAGGAGAGTTGTGTTCATTTTGTGTGTCTTCAGTGGAATTAAGAAATAAACAAATATTGTTCAGAGACGTGCGACTGTCACAGACTCAGTTTGCTTTCATGCAGCGCTGAGTCTTTGTTGTTGTCGTCCTCAGACTCGATCATGTTCACTTCACTCAGACTCATTAGAGCTCCGTCTGACACCTCGGAGAACAGACGCCATTTGTCTGTCATTTTGTCACAGTCTGTGATTTTACGCTTCAGATGCTTTGAGAGAAAAAATACATTTTCCTTTTTGACGTAAAGAGAAAAACAAAACGTGGAATAAATAAAGATAACCGCTCTGGATGAGTTCTGTGACACCGGAGCAGAAAACTTTTAATGAATCTCAGAGTTAATGAAAAGTCTCACTAAAGTAAAGGTGATCTATTTACAGTATCAAGACCTTAATCCTCAGGGATCTCAGAGTTCTTTGTGATTCAGCTGCTTCACAGAGACTCACAGTTCAACCCTCACTTTGCTCCATCTCTCTTTTTTTATATCTGCTGATAAAGACAAACTGTGCTCTCCACGCTGTCGTCCTTAAACGCTTTGTGTTTCAGCAACAAGGGAAAATCAATTTCCAGAGCGTCCCTTCTTTTCAGCGGCGAGGGACCGGAGAACACCGCTCTGACATCTCAATGGTGCACGGCTCGATGGCTGAAGTGAATTAGCAGAGTGGGAGTCGGCTGTGTGGGGAAGGTGGGGCAGGTTTGGAGCTGGATAAGGCTCCTGCTCTTAAGTTTATGAATCCAGGTTCCAGGTCTGAGCCTGAGGACGTTTGTGTGGAGTTTGCATGTTCTCCAGTTTCCTTCTGCTGTCCAAAGACATGCAGCTGAGGTCCAAGGGAGACTTTTGTCCACAGATGCACAGAAGTCTCCACATTCTCCTGAAATGTTCCATATTTGAGAAAACTAACTTTGGCCTTTTCCTGCCAGGCCCCCAAGTAGAATGTCCAGGAAAGGTTTGAGTGAGAATATGTGAGAAAATTGCAGGAAATATTCCCGAATATTCCACAAACAGTGGACGCCAAATTGCAAGAAAACAACAATTTCAGAATGATGTGACCTGAACGTTTCAAACATTTTACTGTTGTTGTGAACGTTTCTCGACTCTAACAATCTCCCGCTGCGTTCTTATGTGAAACTCCAGGAAGCATCTAGACCCAAGTGTCTTGCTACATGGACAAATATCCTCCACACAAACAAACCCTGACCAGTGGATGTGTTTCAGCTGCAGTTAGCCTGCGCTCCATTCACTGCGGCTCTGATCTTCCTGCAACTCTTCACACACACACACACACACAGTTCATAAATAGTCGCAGTGACTGAGTAAATCTAACGCACCCCCTCCCCCCCCCCCCCACACCCCCACTCCGCCCTCTGCAGAATGAACCAGCTCCGATAAATTGCTTTCCAGAGGGGGATGAAATGTACAGTGCACCTCGCTGCGCCACGCAAGACTGCTCACTGGTGGAATCCAGTGTTGTGATTAATAACCCCACAACTTGCAGCCTCTCTCCAACTGCTCACTACATCAAATACACACTGCTCACACCCCCCCCCACACACACACACACACACTCCAACCACGCCAGCCCGCTCTCTCTTTTTTAAGTTTTTACACACTTCAGGCATTTTGTTGGGCACATTAGACCCATTAACCCAGAGTGTATTACCAGTGTGTCGTTTAGTGTCCTCCGTGCATGCATCACCATTCATCTACTGGCAAACAGCTGCACATGAGTCTCTTCTTCAGGCTGTGACTCTGAGCCGGGTGCGATCGAGGAGCAACGACCTGAAACCCGTTTTTTTTTTAACGATCCCTCTCGCTCCATGAAACGCTTCAGATAATTAGTTTTGATGAAGATACTTTGAGGACGACCCCTAAACTGGAAGCATGTCTGTGTGTCACAGATTATTCAGATTTGTGTGAGTGCAACTACCAGAGGAACCGTGGAGCTTGTTATAACATTGTGAGATTTGGTGTTTTTCAGCATTTCTGTAATTTTCTCATAATATGAGTTAATTCCTCATAATATAAATGTATTTATGAATGTACAATTAAAATAAAAAAACAACATCTACTGAGATTGAATGTGCATAACAAGCAAATTTGAATGAAACACTGTGGAAGGATGGGACATGAGCTCATTAAATGTTGATGCAGATCGGGAATAATGGGGCAGATCCAGGATTTCAATTATAAAATCATGGTTTTGGAAGAAAAATTCTGGAATATTCCTACAAACGTGTTAAATTTGGTGTCTTTTCAAATAAAAATAGCAGCGGCATACGCTCATATTGGAGCCATTCTAGTTGACAGTGTCGTGATCTCAATCGTTCCAATTAAATCACAGTTCCCAATATCAGATATAATAAAATGTCTTGTATGTCGGTTTTGGTTCGAGCGGCTGAGAAAGCTGAAGAGAATTAGAGTGCAGCCGTGGACCTGTGTGCAACAGGAGCCTCACCGAGCTGCTGCTGCTGCTGCTGCTGCTGCTCCATCATGAAGCCCAACACAGTCCTCAGCTCAGACAGTGGATTCTGTCCGAGCCTCCTCTCCGGGGGAAACCTGTTGCTCTCGTCTCCTCTGCTCACAAATGACCGCAGCCTTCTCACAGCGGCCGTTCTGCCAAGCGTCCGCTGCTCCTCTGCTGTGACAGAGCCTCTGCTCAGGATGAAAAAGTCTCTGTTCCCAGTTCTTGCCACAACAATTGTCCACAACAGTTCATTCACCACGAGGGAAATAAGTCATTCTCGGGAATTGGCGAGGCTCTGGAAATTGTGTTTCGGTTTTCAAGGGATTTGGAGAAAGGGAAGAGGTGAATCCTAAACTAAATCACCAGTTTCAATATGAGGTGGAACCCAGTGCAGCGGGGAATCAATCCCTCGTGACGCAGAACTTTATTTGTGACCCTCACGGGGTCAGAGAGGAGATCATTTCCTTGTGAAGAAAATGTTTGAGATGTTTTCATATTTTTGACTGCTCTCCACGAAGGCCCCCTGGTGGCTGGCTGCAGTAAAGGTCATAAATCCTGCCTCCTCCATGTTACCAGACGGGACATGGAGCAAACTAAAAAGTCCAACTACATGTCAGACTAAGGGTGAGTGTAGAGAGGCTGCTCCAACGGGACTGATTAGCACAAGTGACTCCAATGAACTAATCACTCTCCAGCTTTGATATGTCAGGGGCGATGATTTCTTTTTCTGGATTTAATAATATCTAGTTGTAATAGATGACCTTGACTGGGAGCGGTACGACCTCAAGGCTGCAGCTCTACAGACTCTGGCGTTTTCAAGACTTTACATTTGTTTCATTTCTGGATAACTGGAGGAAGTGGAGACATGTCGTTGATGTTTATACAAACAGTTTTGTCTCAAAGCCCTGTCGGTCTTGTATAATGAATATTTTTGAAAACACTGAAACTCGGAGCCCTCTGAAACAAATAAAAGACTCAGACAATCACATCGGGGGGAGATCTCATTGTGATTTGTTTTTGTGTGTCGCTCAGTTGGTGATTGTCAGGAGATAAAATCCCACTGTGTGTACACGCGTGTCATGATTGAGAACATTTTGAGGAATCATGAACAATCCACTTGTTGTTTTTATGACTAAAAGATTGTGTCTCGGTTCAGATCCTGATTCCTGACACACCTGAGCAGAATGAAACCTCGTCTGAGGCCCGAAGACGCAATAATGGTATCCGCAGCTGTGTGGGAGGGGGGACAATGGGGGGGGGCTGTAAACCTCATTTCCTCCACAGTGCCGTGATGAAATCCTTCAGACTGATGTGCCAATCTCTCCAAAACCCCAAGATGAGCCTTTCAAATTGACAGAAGGGAGCTTAATCTCCTGTTGCAGTGGAAAACACTCGCTCTGGCCCGTGATTCACCCCCCCCCCCCCCCCTCCCTCCCTCACTGTGACTAAGTGAACTCTAATATTTTTGCATTGGAGGAAAAGCTCTTAGCGGATCTGCCGTTACCACTGGAAGTAAGACGTGGCAAATTGTGTACGTTATCACCGAGTGTGAGTCGGCTCGTCTCAACTCGTGCTTCCTTCGGGCTTGAATTTTCACTTCTCTTCATTTTCGAGTTGTGCGATAAAAACATTTGCTGCACAGAAAGTGTGACGTACTGTACGTCTTATCTGGAGCTGTGTTTCCGCTGTGCTTTCAGTAAAACAAGATGTTTTTGTGAAAGCTCTTTGATAAAGTGTGACATTATTCTGTGACCTATTTCCCCAGATCGTATTCAAATAGACCCAGGGAGAAAACTGGGGTTCATTTCATTTAATGATCATGATTTAAGGCAGATTCCTGAAGAACTCTTTAGTTCCTCAGACTGACAACTTGTGTGTGGTCAAAGCATTTGATGTTTAAGGAATTCTGTTTTGTTCTGTTGTGTAAATATATGTTTGTCTTAATGTCGGGGAATGGTCAACGTCTCTGGATGCAGGAGGGAACTGTCAAAGTGTAATCTAATCCCCCTTTAACAAGAGGGTGCAGCTCAAAGGTTTAATCCTTCATAGAATCAAATCCATTTGATTCTCACTTGAGGTCCCACTTCCTTAAATACATTAAACTGTAAAAGTGAACTCCAGGATTCTAGGTTCATGACCCCAATTATTATTCTCATTGATTATTCGTCTTTCTGCTCAATTTCCTTGAAGATTTGAGATTCTGCTTTTAAATTGTTGCTCGATGAATTAAATGAACTTGTTAATAAATTAAATTACAGTTTCAGGCCCCTTGAGTCACTGGTACTGACTGGTCCTGACTCAAAGCCCTGAGCACCCCCCCCCGCAGCTCAGCGTCTGACGCAGCCTTCAGATGACAGAGAGCTGCATATGGTGGACTGGATGGAGACAGATGCAAGCGGGAAGCTGTGGCTCTCACAGCTAAATGAGCTGGCAAAATACAGAATAACTCAGGGGTGGATTGGGTTTAAGAATCTGACAGGGAGCGCGCACGCCTCAGAAATCAGCAAAGAAATTGCATTTGCGGTTATGAGCGAGAGATTCTTGGCCGACGTGGGAATATTACTTTTCACCAGAGTGCGAGGACAAGAAGAGAAAATATCAGAAGATCAGCAGTGACTCTTCAAAATAAAGAATACATTAGGTTTTGGTTTACAGGTGAGAAAGTAAAGTCGTGATTCAATTGTACAACAATTTGCATTCCTTTTCCTTTTCAAGAATACAAAATATCCTGTTGTGCATGAAAGTGTTGCTTTCAGGGGCTGATTGTGAGAATACAAATGACAGAAGATAAAATATCTATTAAATCTGGACGCTACAGAGATGATTGTGTTGCTGTGAATACGTCTGGGCTGAGTTTGTCTTTCACACATGAAGAACACAGCAGGAAAATATCAACGTTTATTTGAATAACACAATTTTGGCAGTTATGTTGGCTTCACACGTTAAATCTACACGTTGCACATTCGTACGTTGCTGTAAAAAAAGATATGATTTCCACTGTCCCTTCCCTCGTGTGACCTGGAAGGAGAACTGTCGTTTCCTGCTTCTCTCCACAGGAGCTGACGACAGGTCGGCCGGCTGGTTTACAGTGCACATAAAAGAAAGGTCCTCGGGAGAACCGCTGAGGGGCCGACGGTTTAATCAGATTATGTAAGCTGCTTTATTGGGCGGTGAAACCTGAGGTGAAATGTTGAAAGCCCTTTATCACACGGGAGAAACTTTTTTTTTTTTGTTGCTCTCTCTATTTCCTCCCTCGTCCTGGGTGTTGTGTTCTCGTGCTGTGTGAGAGAGCAGCTCTCCTGATGAAAACAATCCCACATGTTGAAGGGACTCCAATGTCTGTGTGCATCTGTAATTTAGTGCAGATCCATATTGAATTTAAGCGATTTACAAAATAATCCTCATTCTACCGATCGCAGCCCCCCCCCCCCCCCGATCTCGAACCGGCCCTTAACAGAAAGTGAGCCCACCGGGTCGCTTCACATCTCCAACCCACCTCCAGCTCCCGGTGAAACATCTTTAAGCCAATTTCACTTTCTCAGCCGTGACAACATTATTTTCTTATTTTTAGTTTGTCGCTGCAAAACAGTCGTTCCTCCTCCTCGTGTGTTTTTCACCCTCCAGCTCAGAAGGTGGGGGTGATGCACCTAGAAACTTGTTTCCCATCCGCCCATAAGAAAACACATGAAGAAGAGGAATGTAAAATAATAATAATGTTAATGAGGAGTTGTTTCTCTCCACAGTCGCCAAACTGTTGTGTTTCTCTATAATTTGAAGGTCCTTACATTCTTAGATTAGAATTCGATTAAATCATTTCTTTGGTCTCTCACGTTTTTAAATATTATTGCATTTTGAAAAGATGCTCCGTCGGCTCCACCTATGACATTGTCATTTGTTTGAAAAGAGTTTCCCTGAACTTTTCACGTGACTCTTACAGATACAGATTCATTTCTCCGTTGGCCTGGAGCAGTGACCTTGTTTGTGTTGCTGCTTGTGTGCGATGCATCAGTGTGTAGACGAAGCCGCTGCAGCTCCTGACTCCAGCGTGTTCATCACTGCGCCGCCTGTCAGCCGTGAATCACCTGCAAACCATGCACACCTATGACCTGCTGTCTGGCTCTGAGCGGGGGGGGGGGGGGGGGGGGGGGCTCCCTGCAGCATATTGTCCACGGTTCACTGTTCACACAGCTCCCACGGAGACAAAGTGCTAGATCGTCCTATTGTCCGACGTGGCATGTCACTTTAATGAATGTCCCTCGATGAATCTTTCTTCATCTGCTCTGAAGGGGATTGAGCGCCACGCTCCGGCTGCACGGGGGTGACATTGTCCTTTAAACGTGGGGACAGGTTGAATCTGAGAGACACTTAGTATAAATATGTAGATCCTCGGATTCACCAGCTCCTGCTCGATCCGGTCTGTCAGTGGCTTTGTGCGAAAGTGGCCGCGGTGTGGCCTTTATTCCTGAAAGTGAGACTGACAGCTGGGGCACAGACCTGAGAGTGATTCACTCCACACGAGTGTCAGTCTCCTGCTCCGCGTATAAGATCAAATCCTCTGGAAAAAGCACCACCTGTCAGAACAGTCAATCTGCCTCTGAGGAGGGTGAGGCCGGAGAGGTGAGAGGAAATCCCTGCAACCATCACTTTAGGTCCTGTCAGTGACAGAGGAGTGCGCCGCTCGGCTACACAGCTCCTCTACATGCTGTGCACACACGGGGGGGGAGATACCTGAATTGTCCTCGGACCGTGCACCATGATTCCTCTCTGCACTCGTCTCAGATCTTCTTCTGATCAAAGCCAGAAGCTTATTTAGAGTTATTATGCAAAAACGCCATGTTTGATGGTTCCAGTGAGAATCTACAGCTGACAAACTGAAGAGCTCAGCCGGCCTTCCACTATCTCTCCTTGTGAATCAATGAAACAGCTTTTGGTCGCCCAAACGGTTCTCCTCCAGCTCGTTGCTCTCGTCACTCTACAGATATGGAAGGTGAAGACACAAAGTCACTGGATGGAGATGAATTCTGTCTCAAGGTTTCTACCTCGGTGGTTGAAAAGTGTTTCCACCTCCAACTGCATCATGTGTCAGGTGTTTTTTTCACTTGATCACAGATCTGCTAAACGTGAGCGGATGAACCAGGTTAAAGTCCATCAACCCCTATACGCTCTAAAGCATTGAATCTTTGTGCACATATTTGATTTCATGGATTCTAGTAAGCACATTTCTTTTGAAATACTAAAATCTGGCAAAGCTGTGTCCCAAAAAATCATGTTATCTCTAAATAGGAGCTTTATTCTAAGGTTTTGCATAAATCAACACAACTTCCACTACTTCTCATGCACTTTGAAATCACATCCAAGGACCATCACTGTCTCTCTCTGCAGATCGAGTGTAAAAAGTGAAACTAACGAGACTCGAGCCCGGCAGGAGGCTTCGTCTGACACTAATAGAACCGTAAAGAATTAATTTGCACAACGTGTGGAGTGTGGAGCTGAAGCATAATGGTCCCTTTAGGAAATCATACCTTCATCATATCGGTGTTAAGTCGTTATCGTGTGGTGAAAACAGAACACGCTGAGCTTTCCGTTTATTTATCGAACCTAATGATAAATTATGACACGTTTCTTACTTGAGGTTTTTCTAGATAAAGGACGAGCTGTGCACGATGTGGACGTCTGTGTTGAACAGGTTGTTTCAAAGGGTCATTTCCACACCTCGTTAAATAAACACACACAACGATTATTCACACACTATACAAACTACGGTGGACGTGACATTTATATGTGTTGTTCAGTTTGTGTTTATTATCTTAATGGAGACATATGAGGCTTTTTCAGTTTGTCTTTCCACTTGTGTGTCTCTCTTTAGTCCATAAACCATTGTGACATCACAGTTAATTATTAATCTGTATATGAGCAGATTATGTTTCCTTTAGTTTTCTATCTCTGAAGGGACGTGTGGCTCATGTCTGGGCCACATCGTGGAACATCTGGATTATCAGAGAGGGGCCACAAGCCTTTTATTCAATGTCTATTTGTGTGGAATGTGTCACAATCGTAAGTAAACACTTCCTGTACCTATTTCAAAGTAAAAGCACGCCAGCGTTTCTGTTGACTGAATCCAGTTAAAGTCAAAATGATGAAGACATGAACTCAGTGGAAGTCACGACTCTGAAATCGTGATGAAATAACAAAGCCCTGAAGTCTTGAATGGTGAATATCTGACTCCGGTTGAATAAATCGACTGAACCAAAGAAAACTAGGTTTCTCAGATGTAGACGCTGCTTGTGTCTTTCTATTCTGATTTCTCTTTCAGATTAAAAGAAAACTTAAGACTGTTCAGTGCAGAAGTACAATTAGCAACAGATACAAAAACATTGAAATCTCCAATCTGACAATGAGAAAAACATTAGGGATTATAAGAAAAGGTTAAAGATCAGTGAGGAGTTTATTCTCTAGGATTAAGACCTTTAACATATTCAAGTGTAATATTCCCTCTTCACCAGTTTATATCAAAGAGCTGCATCATGCACAGTATATACCCAGTATGTACATGATGTATATGCAAATAACCATTACCACTGTTAGCCTGCAGCAGTGTTGGGGAGCGATGATGCTGATCATATCTATTTCTGGACGTCGGGGCAGAATCAGCGTTCGCTGCTCAGTGGAGCTGGTCAGAGATGAGTCAGTTCACTGATCAACACCCCCCCCCCCCCCCCCCCCCCCCCCCCCCACAGCCCCTTGGCACAGCTTGACACACACATACGCACCCTGGTGTCAATCTGTCACGAGCAAATGGGGTGAGGTGCAGAGAACGTGCGCTGCCAGCAGGGCGAGTGGTGTCATCATCATCCTGACTGCCCGGGAGCCGCTGAGCACGACCACGTTAGATCGTGTTTAACCCCGGACACATCGGTCTGGAGTGAGTGTCAAGATGTCATTTTAAATAATAGACTGTGTAATGCATATTGATAATAATATATATAGAATACAATCTGTGTGAGAATACAGATACTGTTGTAAATAAAGGATTCATTTCATGTTGATGCAACCACAGAGAGGAATCTTACTCCAATTTAAGTATTTCAATGATTCTTAATCAACTTTGTATATGGCTCACAGATCTATAATAGAGTCTAAGATTGATTTTAAGATTCTTTCAACAGCTATTACAGTTTAGCACGGTTATGTTATAGTGTTTTAACTCCTTGTGATCCAAGCCCTGATCTAAAATCTCCCAACCAACACGTGCTTTTAAGTGAAATATCTGAATATGCGTACAAATACAAAAACTCAGTAAAAACACAGATATCTCAGGATGAAAAATATCATATATAATTTTATGATTCCTAAACGTACACATCAAGTCCCGCCTCCTGTACGATCTACCCAGAATCCACCACTTCCACCGAAGGTTGACGGCCAGTTTCCTGTTGTCCTGAATGTGTCTGACTCGCTCAATCTCCGGCAGCGTTCTTCATGTGAGAAAGACAAACTACAGGAAATGACCCGACACAGATTTTGATATCTGAAAACAGCTTATGCATGTACATGTTAGTGAATGTGTTTCCTGCTGTTGAAACTGAGCAGAATCCAGAATCTCCCTCTTTCTGTTGAACGAGATCTTCATCCAAGGAAGGAAATGGAAAGAAACATTATTTTCCCATCGCCTTACAAAATCCTGAAATTGCTGTACATCGGAAATCTCTGCCGCTCGGAACAAGCCGCAGTAATTGCAAACTAATTCCTCTCGGTAGAACTGGAGCAGATTAGTGTCTAAAGATCTTAGCATGACCGATTTCATTTATTTTGAGCTGCCACGTTCCTGGAATCACTCTTTAAAAAACAAACCCTGATTGCTCTGTGTCTCCTCTTGCAATGACGAAAAATTATAGCTGCTCCACCTTTTATCAGCCTGGGCGTCAGAATGAACAGGGACGTAGGAGCTGGTTCTAAAATGGACGAATCTACATCACGTATCCCAGGATCACTGTCAACACCACGGACCTTGTAGGGACGTCTAATGAAGGAGCCTGAATAAGAAGAGGAGGAGGAGATGAAAGCCTCTTGAGAAGACCAATTAAAACATGTGTGTCTTTGAAAAGATGCTCTCGCCTTTCATCACGTTTGATTCATTAATAGAAACGTGTGCACGCTTTGCTTCTGGACTCTTCTTCCTTTCAACCTCAGGCCAATTACGCAGTGTTTCTCCCGCTCGCTCCCTCCTCTCAACACTTTCCACTGATACACGGCGTATTAAAGGGCTCATGTGTTCCTCACATGATCCTGATGGGCTGTGTGTTGAATGTAAGGTCTGTTCTGTGAGGATTCTTATAGAAATGGATATCTGTTTTATGTATTTTTAAAGTTCTGCTCGAAAGAAATGGGATTTCATTTCTGTTTTTGTCTGATTTGCCCGTGGGAACGCTTGAGTGACCTGATAAAACCAGATTCATTTCGGGCCCGGACGTTTGGAACAATCGAATCCGTCCCTCCTCCAATTTCCAGCCCCACTTTCATCAGCTGTATCAAATTTCAGAACCGCACGGTCCAGGAAAGATTCACGCAGTTTAATATCGGCTGCTCAGTCGGTCAGACACGCTCCGATCCGAGCTGAAGAGCAGCGCCACCACCGCTCTAGGTGGAACGGTTCAGGATTTGTTCACCGACTCACTGGCCCATTGTCGCCTGTGGATAAGAAATAAAGGAACTATAGCTCCCCCCCCCCCCCGCACCTCAGCCGGCTTCATTTCCTTCCTGATGTGTTTTTCCGTGGGGATAAGAGGCCATGAATACGCTAAGTATCCTCGAGGAAATGTGAGCAGAGAGCATGGAGTCGATCCAGTTAAGCATGAGTGGTTACTCTCACTACTTTGCGGTGTGTCGGTGTGTGTCTGTGTTTGTGCGTGTGTGTGTGTGCGTGCAAAATAACGACACTGTTTCATCAGGGAAGTGGGAATGAAAACGAAAATTAAAAGCTCACCCGAGGTCATCACACGCACGTAAGATGAGGAAACGCGTCAACGTCCGACATGTTGCACGATAGCGATCTAGTGAGAGAGTCACAGGAATGTACAGCTGTGAATACAACGTTTGGTCATGAGCAGCACCCCCCCCCCCCCCCCATCTGCACGTACACACTTTGTAAAGCAAGGAAGGGGCCGTCCACAACAGTGAATGAAAACTTTATCAAGAGGTTGTTTTTTTTTATCCAGATAAAATCACACAAAACATTCAGTGAGGCCCGGTGCAATTTTAAATTTTTTCTGGACCATTGATGTTTCTACAGCTTTATTCATAAGTAATTACCCTTTGTTGAAAATGTAATTTAAATACAGCTTTTGCGTTCGTTATTGAATTTATTTAGGTTCATTCATTAATAACTCTTTTATATCATTTCAGGCACTAATTATAGAAAATAAAAGGAGCTTATAAAAGTGGTCTCTTGGCGATAACCTCAAACCTCAAGGTCAAAGTCAAGGTCAAGGTCAAGGTCAAGGTCAGGGTCTTTTTCTCTCTCTGGTGTAGATTTACTTGGATGAGTCAGTGTCCTGCTGGGCCTCAGCTGGCAGACAGACACCCTCTCAAACAAGTTGCACTATCTCTGGATTTTAATGAAGCGCCACGTTTATTTACAGCTGCGGATTTTGCCCGGAGGTGGCTGAGGTGGAAAAGTGCATAAAGTACACAACTGTCACACCAGAGACGGGAGCAGACACCCACACTGTCGGGGGTTTGGGTTTTAGCAACAAAAGTGTTTTTGTTGGGGTGAAGTCGAGCTTGTGATTTAGATTTAGTTAGAGAAAGTTCCCTGTGAGATAATGTGGTGGCGCTAGTTGAAAGTCTTGTTGGTTTCATTTTCAACAATACACAGCAGTTCCCAAGCTGCTCTTCTGCAAACTGGTTTCACTGGCTTTGGTTTCCTGCGGTGGACAAGGAACTGTGATTTGTGTGTGGGTGACTCATGAACACAAATGTTTGTCCATCACCAATAATAAACCTTCAGCTGTTTGCACAAGTCACTGCATTGTGGTTTTGGATTCATCTCAGCCAGCCGCCCACTGCCAGACGTCTGTGTACATGAATGCAGATGATACCAAAGGGTTCAATCCCCTTTTTCTCACCAGTGTAAATGTTATTTTGTATATTTTTGCAGCGTCTACACATATAACTAAGAGGAAGAGAAACTAACTGGAGGAAGAATTAGATGTATTTCCATGCAGCTTCCCCTCAGTATTAAATTGTTCCAGGCCTTGTAGGCGGATGTGAAAAATGGAAAAACTCACTCAAATAAAAATCCCTCACAAACACGGGGCTGAAAAATGAATTCAGCGATACACAACCATTTAGCATGTTGAACTAGATTTTAATCCTTCGTGCGGAGTTTACAAAACAGGCTCTTCCATTCGCCAGCAGAACACTTAGCGAGATTAGAACCTTTCCCCTAACAGCCTCGTGGTGAGCCAACCTCTGCCTGTATTAATGTCGGTGCAGATTAGGCACAGCGGATAGGGGGATGGGGGGGGGGGGGGGGGGGGGGGGCACGCCAGGGGTCAGTGCTGGAAGCAGGTAATACGAGCAGACCTGCTACTGGCCCACAGCTGGTTCTACAGCGCGCTGCCGGTCCTGCTGATTAGATGAAGTAGCTCCGTTTATCCCGTCGACTCGCTCAACCCTGACCGGGCGGCTCGGGGGGGAGGGGGGGGGGGGGGGGGCGTGTGTTTACGCTTCTGCCAAAACACACACGGCAGTCAATGAAGCCTCCATGAAGACGTGACGGCAGACGGACCTCATCCCCGCCTCCAGGTGAAGACTCACACTTTCCAGTTCATCTCAGGATATATGCAACAGAGAGAGAGAGAGAGAGAGAGAGAGGGAGAGAGACAGGGAGAATGAAAGGGAAGAGCAAGACAGACAGAGAGAGAGAGAGAGAGAATAAATGACAAGGAGGCACAGTGTATGAGGTCGCTGCCGCCATTCTCCGCTCGTTGCCCCCCGGGCCTGATGTTTCCGAAATGTTGCATTCAAACCAAACAGGGATAACTAATTGTACATTTCAAATGCAAAGCCTGCCTACAGGGTGGCTTGGCAGGATCGCGTGTAAAAGGATTTATGTGTCTCCACAGAGAGAAGCCAAACGCATGTGCATGCCAAGCTGCATGCCTCTTCTGAGCCACACAGAGAAGCACGACCAAACAATCAGAACGAGGAGCATTATGTTCTCCTCTCAAAGGCAGCGCTGGGTTTGATCAGGGGCTAAGTGCTGCCGCTGTGAGCATCAACCTCGTGTTGAGACATCTCTGTAATTCTTCTCAGACGCGGCGCGGCCAAGGAGGCGAGGACGAGTCGGGGGCCTCGAGCCTCCAACACGTCCCCCCTCCGATGTGAGACCAGGATTCAACCAGGGGGGGGTGCACACGCCTCCAGGTGGAGTGTGGGGGGGCGGCAGGGTTCGACCGCGTGCTGGGAACGTGGTCACTGGTTGTGTTATTTAATGTGTTTGACCTTTTTATCTTGGGCCATGTCCCGTCCATTAACATGACATGAGGCTGGGTTTATGAGCTGTACTGGAGCCAGCCACCAGGGGGCGATTGAGACGCTGTGGCCTCACTTTTGGAGAGCCATCGTCTTGAGGTCGTTTTTTATTGGTGCTCCTCCTTCATGAGGCCATTTTGCGACTCTATAGCCGTGTTTGCTTCATATTATTGGTCAAGTTGTGTTTTAACACACCTCAATAAAGCAATATACCCCCCCCCCCCCCCCCCCCCCCGATGTTGGCCTGTAGTCACTAGTTGTGTTTGCTGCTAAATTAGGAGCTACGAAATTATATAGCAGCGATTAAACCAAGCAAAAATGGAACAATCTATTTTCCCTTTTGACTGAACTTAACCATGCTAACTAGTTAATGCAATGTCACAGGAACAAGTAGAGTGTTTCCCAAAATATAAAACTACTCAGGCTGAAGGTGACACAAGAACCTTTTCTACAAACAACTCAGATCTATATTTGTTCACGTTAATAAGTGACGGCAGCGTGGACACATAAAGTCAAACTACTCGGGTAGTGACACGGCAGAATCCCTAATGAGGGACGAATTGAAGACCTATCTGCAGGTTGTGGCAAAATCAGTGCTGTAGAGCCGTAGGTTCATCGATTAGAAAAGGAGACGTATTGATTTAAAGGCTAGAAAACCCCTCTAACGCTCAGATGCAGATACACTGTATGTAGTATGGACGTGCGTGTCGTTTACTTAAAGCCACGTCAGAGCAAAGCTATTGTTAAAATTCCATGAGCAGATCTGGAGCTGGACAGAAATGCTGACTGTTCTTCGACCGCTCGATACTGCAGAGGAAGAGGAAGAGGATGAAAGAAAAACAAAGACAAGAGAGAGTGGGATTAAAGTGTTGCTTCACTTTGCAGGCAGCCATTTTTCTTTTGATATAGAACTTCAATGTTTGAGCATCTGAAGAATAAAAAATTTAAAAAACCTGCATTTCGAGACCCAATGGGAATTGGTTAATGTATTCCCTTTGAAGGCTGCTTACATTTCCAATTTGTGCCGACGTTTTCCTTTTTACATACGAGCCCGTATCATGAAAGCATCATCGTGCAGATTGAACGCGAGATGACATCGAATATGACTCGAGGCCAAGGATGGAGCGCGCGAGCGTGAGCATAATACCAGCTAAAAATATCTGCAGTGCAGGTAAAGAGACGGAATTAAGAGCATAATGTATGAAAAGCAGATGGTGCACTTGTCTTCAGGGCAAATATCCAAGACAGGACTGATCCAGTGTCAGATCCGTACGGAGAGCCGGTGCTTAGTGAGTAAATAACACGTATAATATGTGACCTACGTTCATATCTGACCTGCTTCGTGCAGTTTGAATAAACTCTGCTTCATGTCAGCTGGTGTGGTTGATTGTAAGAAGCATGGAAACACACATGCAGAGTGAAGGAGGATCTGTGGGCTCAGTTAACTCAGTTAGCCTGAAACAGCCGAGGGTCAAACACTGTGTAATGAATGGAGCTGGTGCTGCCATCATTTATTTAACATGGTTCAAGGGTCAAGACACTTCTCAGATGATTGGTCTTAGCTTCTCTCTGGAGATATATTTAAGTACTTCATTGATTTTGGTGACAACAGAATGATTCTTAATTTGAATCTGCTTTTCTTCTTTGTACTTATCTTATTAATTAGATATCATGTGAGTCAGTTTCACATGTCAATCTGCCATTTCGACCAAATACAACCTCATCAAACAATTAATTAAAATCACTGATACTAGGGAAAATGAACACTTAAACATGCATTAGATACGAAGAAATGATAAAGAAATACCTAAAATGACAGAAACCACATTTGAGAGAGGTTAACTTGACCACCAGGGGGCGATTGAGACGCTTGGCTTCACTTTTGACTTAATTATGTTCAAGTTGTGTGTTTAAACAAGCCAGAGACTCTGTATTTGATGGCTGGCGATGTATCTTCAGTACAGTCTGTTTTTAAAACTGAACAACACTAGATAAACACAATTTTGTTGTGAAGTTCCTTTTTTATAAATCTTTTGATGTTGTGTGAATATTCAAGGGAACTTCGCTTCTCTCGATAAAAGAGGGAACTGATTTGAAATGGAGTCGACAATCATCATGACCGGGGGCGGACTTTCTTATTCTTCCAGTTCTCTCCTCGTGAGACCAATACTCTTTGGTCCATTTCTGTGGTCTCTTACCGTCCCTTCAAAAACACACTCTGTCCCATTTGTCTGTCATCGGGAGATATTTCATAGTGGCTTAGTGTAAGATGCGGCAGCGGGGGGGGGGGGGGGGGTTTGCTCTTGTCTGAATGCACCTCAGACACAAAGACGCAATTCAGGGGCTTTTTTTTTTTTTTTTTCTTAAACCGCCCATAAACAACGGTGGAGGGCCAAAGATGCTTACAGAGGCAGTAAGTGGAGTCGCAGTAAAGCGCCAAGTGTTGCTGGAGGAGGCAGCGGTCCATTCAGGAGGGTCCCGGGCTTTATGTTGATTCATTACTCTATTAGGCCTCGTGACAGCGATAAGGACCAGCATGTTTCAAAGTGATGGCTGACCTCTGTAGTTTTACCCATCCCACCGGCAGCACGCCCACGAGGACAGCGTTTTTTCAGATGCACACACCAACGCACACACCCACACATGCATTTCTGCAAGAAAAAGCTCTGAGAGGACACATGGATAGAGAGACACACACAAGGAAGCACACAAACGTGAAGCACAACACAAATATAAGATTTGTCTGGGCCAGTATTTCCATGTAAAACAGCTTCCAGTCGTATCAACCAGAGATACGCTACAGCAGGAAACGATTAAAGGAAACAGACTTCCTGGTTTCAGCTTTGTGTGTTTTTAGTCTGTGGTTGTGTTGTCTCCTCTCGGGCCGTGACCCCCGGCTCAGTCTCCTCCCGCCAATCTTCCTCCGCACCTTTTACTCGTTTCACAGTCAACTCCACATCCGACCCCGGTTTCTCACAGACTGGCCTCTGATGCTCTGCCAGAGTTTTGTTTCATCTCAAGGATCAAATGCTTCAGACAAACCGGTGTTTCACTGTAGACATTCTCACATTGTACATTTGCTTCCTTGTTTTTACACTGTCGATATTAGTAATTATTTATTATTAAATAGCACACTCATTGGTATTTCCACGAGGTTAAACCTAAAATCTTGTGTTTAAACTCAGGTTGTGTTTCTGTAATCCTGTCATTAAACTTTCTTTATCCATAAAAGATATATTCTATCACAAGTACACTCCCAAACTGTCTGTGGCTACTGGAGAGGAGTGAGAAGTTCTAAAATGTTTGGCAGGATTGATTTTGACCTGAAAATAATTCAAATTGAAACAACTGTCGCTTGTTTCAAACACACGTCACCAAAGTGCAGATTTTTCCTCGTGCTGCTGCGACAGTAATAATGAAGAACTTACTCAATCAAGGCTTTATCTTCTCGCCTCTGAAGATACAGGCGAGAGTCAAAGGGCCACACAAAGTATTACAAAGTACTGGAGGTACGACGTGAATTAATCGGAGCTTATTCTGACGGATGCTTTGGAGGCTGCGTGCTAAAAATAAAAGGAGGAAAAAGGGAATCAAAGGGAATCAAACAACATCCCTGCATCCATCAAGTTTCATGGAATTCTGCTCGATAGTTTTTGCATGGGGGGGGGGACATCCCCTCATTGGCTGGAGTTGGTAGTGAACAGTTGTCGTGTTGGTGGGCAGTTTTCAACTCTGACTAGACCAGGACAGCTGCTTCTTCTCACCTCAATCCTGATTTATTTATGTCATGGTCATCATCCCTCTCTCCTCCCTTTTCCCTCTGTGGTGCAGCCACCAGACTGAATCTGAAATTCTGGAATGGATCGCTGCGTCATTTGTTTCATAACAGACCAACAAAAATAAACCTGACAGGATGAGTATTCCTCTTTTAAAGTAATCTGCATTAACAGAATCAACTACATTTCCTGGAGTTAAAAGGTGTTACAGAGCATTTGGATGCAGATGCCACTGCAGCAGCTGTTCTGGGGTCTGCCTCCGATGGCCCCACACCACTTGATGGATCGACTCTCTAACCACCAACCATCACTCCATTCCTGCTGGACCCCTTTAAAGCATTTTCATATGAAACTAATTGGATGATTATGCCACACTTTACAATCTACAGCATGTTTACATAACGTTAGATAATTACCCCTCTCTAAAAGTCTATCGAGTGTGTGATAATATGTGGTAAATTGTTTGTGTTATTGATTCACTCGTACGCGGGAATCATTTTCAGTCTCAAATCGTTAAGTTACAACTCGTATATTCTGAAGTTATAATATTCTGTGCTGTTGTTTCCTTGAGTCCTGGAATAAAAATACATATATTTACATTATGACCCCCACAAAGGAGGTTATGTTTTCACCCCGGGTGTGCGTTTGTTTATTTGTTGGTTGGTTTCATTTTCAGCAGGATGATGGAAAGAAAATACAGAACAGATTTTTCCATGAAACTTGGAGGAAGGATTCAACATGGCCCGGAAATAAGAACCAAATTGATTTTGGTGCAGATGTGCACAAACCAGTTTGTCGACGCTTTCTTTAACATTGTGAGAAAAGGGCGGGTTTTGACATTTCCTCTTATTTCTCAAGGAATTGTTATAAAGAAAAGGAGAAGGAGGATTTAATTGTGGTTTTCAGCCGCTGTACGGTTACACATAGAGCTACAATCCTAGAAGTACCAGCAATGTGTGAAGCTGAGATAAAGTGGATTCAGTCAAGAAGCAACAATGTGTATTTATCACCCATAGGTTTGGAACTGTGTCCCAATGACCATGATGGATTTGGTGCTAAATTAAATCCTACTAATATCTCTGAACTGTTGAAATTTGTTGCATCAATGGTGTATTTTACATTTTATAACAAATGGAGGGAAGAACCTGTAAGAACGACCAACGTGTGGCTGAGATCCTGAGGATTCTTCGAAGCAGTTGTGAGTTACAGGGATACAGTTGGTTTGTGGTTTTGGTTTTATGATCACATCGGCTTCCTGACCGAGAGGGAACCTGATCCTGTTTACGACTTCCTGCTTTCACCTCCAGCTCTTGTTGTTTACGCGGCTCACGCTGGCGCTGGATCTCCGACTGTCGGACCACATCTGTGTCTGGCTCTGACGATCTGACAGCTCTGTCCTGCCTCGACCTCAGCCGATGACAAGTCTGCTGAATCTGAAGGGGTCTGGATCCGATTTGAGCCAGATTTACACGTGGAGCTAAAGCGTGTGCGCGGTGTGGAATTACATGTTTCTCTGTCTGGTGAGGAAACAACACAGACAACGTGGCGTGTTGGGGCCAGCAGCAATCGTTCTGTCTCTGCGTATCGAGAGTGCACGCCGCACCGACCGAGACAATCCACTGTGACAGGCATGCGACCCGGAGAACCGCATGGAAAAGTGCATGAAGCCCCTGATTAGATCTGCTCAGGGAAATAATGTGACATACATTTCACTGCAGGCGTCGTCAGATTCAGCCTGTATGCACCATATATGTGATTTATGAAAATTAATCCCTTTTTTAAATTAAATTAAACCTTATTTACGACATGTTGACTCCAGGTGCTACCGGCCAAATCTTTTTTCATTCCACTCGTCACTCAGGGTGTTGTGATGTGATATGAACGATAAGCTAGTGTCCTTTTAGGCTATAATTAGATTATTAGTTAATATTATGACTTCCACACCCGGACTCCCCTTGAATAACATGAAACACGCTTTATTCATCCAAGTTATAATTATTTTTTACATTAGATCTTGTTCCCTGGGACGGAGACAGAGATATTCACAGAGACCTCATGGACGCCTGCACTTGGGAAGCAGCCAGAGGACGTTATGTCCGTCTTCCACAGCTCACGTTTCATCCAGGGCTGAATTTCTTGAGAGGCGAAGCTCTGAGATAAACAACCTCGTCTTCCTCACACAGCGTCCGAGAGGAAACACAGGAAACAGCGAACTACAGAGCAACCTGAGAAAAGTGTGAGACAGAAAAGAATCCAAAGACAAAGCCATTGAGTCATCAGATTGGTAAACTCCCGGTGAGAATGGATATAAGTGCATAATTTGCCATGTCATTAGGCATTTCTCCTCAGAACTCGCCAGGATGACGAATCGACCACGACTGAAAGCATAGAAATTAGAAATTATTCAAATGTGAAAGGGTTTCCAGGGTTGCTAAGCGGGTTGCTGGAGAAGTTGGTGTTTGAATTTCCTGCTTTTTGCAAAGAGGTCAAACTGGGGCTGTGGTTTTCAAACTGATCCAGAGACAGGGACGCAGCATCAGGTCTTTGGCACCGAGCCAAAGCACAAACTAAAAGGCATGACAGTCACCCAAGAGCAGAAGCTATGTGCTACTGTACATACGTGTGTGTGTGTGTGTCTGTGTCTCTGAGCATGTGTTTGTGTGTGTGCACACTAGACTGACTTCCTCTGAGTTTCAGCAGAAGCAGACGTGGTGTTCCAAGATACTCCCCGAGCTCCGGCAATTCATGATGACCGTTTAAATTTTGATACCCCGGCCTTTCCTGAGTTAAGGAAGTCGCCTCTCTAATAGAAGCCACATGATATAAGTGCTGCAAACCTGGCAACGATACCAGAATTCAATCCCCACCAGTACGCCCTTATCTGACAGATATGCTTCTCTCCAGCCACGTAGAGCTAATGGCCTCCAAAGTATTTCTGTCGAAGACACGGGCTCCTATTAATTATTCAGTCACCTGTGCTCCTTCGCCGCGGCGCGTCCTTACAATATTTACGGTGCAGCGAGAGGCTGCTCCCCCACCGGCTGCTCCCCCACCGGCTGCTCCCCCACCGGCTGCCGGTCCCCCAAGTCAGAGCGAGCTGCTGGAGCACGAGGCCACGACTCCCAGCGGCTCCACTTCCAACCGGGAGACAAGCGGCTCTCAACGCCAACGTCCAGGAACTCTGCACGAGTGTAAACATGACTGAAGGCTGATGGAGGGTTTGCTTTGTGTTTCAGTCATATTGAGGGAGGTAGAGTTTCCTCAGCGCTCTGTGATGGAGGGAGAGAGTGGTCTGTGTCTGTGTGCACTCGGCCTAAAGGTGAAATGATGCTGAGTGCAGTGGATAACCACGTGTGCACGCTGCTAATGTACCGTGAATTATTACATTTTTTGATTAATGGCCAAAACCGTGGAGCCAGGGATAAACAAAGAGCCCAGTGAATCCAGCTGCTACCAGACAACCACTGGCCACCAGCTCTCACACCAGTTAAATCCCCCTTTTCCACCCACAGAGGGGTGGGCTGGGGAGAGGGAGGGGAGGGAGGGAGCGATGCTGCATTCAAGTGAACGTGGGAAAAGTAGGAGAAATGAGCTTCAGGTAAAAGAGCCCGCTTAAGGGGAAGAGGTGCATTTGAAGAATCGGATGCTGTTTACTTCAATTGTATTTGATGTGTGCTTCGTGGATGTAATGGGAAAATCCACTGATCAATCATTTACCACTGGGATGAATGTCTTACTCTTGTTTTGACAGTTTTCTGTGCCCTTGGCAGATGCAACTGCAAAGTTCATGTCCTTACTGGGTCATTTCTCATCATGTTGACTTTTATCTGGGTGTTTCCTCATTCTGGTGCATACTGATAGCAGACTAAGCTGTTTATTTGAGTTTCTCTTTTATTATAATGTACAAATGACTTCCCTCTCCAGAGCTTACAAAAACAAGTCCGGTCTGAGAAACTCTTTATTTCACATCACGAGATCAATTTCCACCATATGGACTCTTCACCCCCACCCTCCATCGACACAGTGGTGAGTAGATAATGACTGAGTTTTAATTTGTCTGTGAACTATCACGTTAATATCTGCACGGCTGAATGCTTGCGATATCGTCCTGGAGGCCTTTGCTAAAAAACGTGAACGTGAATAATACTAGTTCAATTGTGTTTCATGTCTTCAAACAAGCGTTCACTTTTTTTACATTATTTCATATTTTCTTGAAATTTCAGGGAAAATTAAATCTTAAATCTTCAAAATCTCCTAAACTGACATAAGTCATACGGATTTCAATGTTTTAATTGTATCTTTAAATTGTACGAGCACCGTGTTGTTGTTCTTTTTAATGGCGGCCGAACTTGTTCATATCTTCGTGCAATTCAGAGCTGAGATGTGCGCAGGTCAGATATAGTAACTGCCATTTATTGTAATAACTCTCCTCTCAGAATTTAATCAAATGTTCCAGCATATGTGTCAAAAAATAGCAATAATCAGGAAAAGGACTTTAATATCAGTAATTACACAGGCTCCTACTGAGCACATTTTAATTAGACTGTAACACTGTGTGTGTGGGGCCTAGATATTACTCATGCTGTGGGGACCTACATGCGTTTAGTCACTTATGAGGACCTTGCTTCATCACAAGGACAAAAATACTTACTATGTTGAAATAACATGAAATGTCACGTTATATATGTTCTTTAAATATCTCATATCACAGGAAACATCTTGATATTCCAGAAAAAATTACACAATAGCGTAAAGTGTTTAACGCTCTTGCTTGATACCTTTGTATGGTGTAATAACAAACAATAAATCATGTTATATTGTTAAAATATGCTGATCGAACATGAGTATCATATTCTTGTTGCAAGGCTTCAACGATACGTTATTTTTTTTTCTTCTCTTATGGCTGCAATACCCGACGAGAAATATAACAATATATGATATTTAGTTCATTGGGGAGTAATATTGTATTATGTCTATTAGTTTATTAACAGTGCCAGATGGTGGCATCGGTATCTGGAATATTTTGGCCTGAAAATTGCTCTTTCAAGAAAACCATTTGTTTTTGTGTGTGTGTGTGTGTGTGTTTTTTCATGTGGTCCTGTTTGTGTGTGTTTGTGTGTTTGTTGAGGGGAGGGGAGGGTGGGGGGGGATTCATTTTTTCCCCGCACGATCCGCAAACGCACCACGAGCGTCGGTCTGGGTCACGTGAGATGCTCCGCTAAGAATGCGGTGACGTGCTGGAGTTCCGTCAGAGGAGCGGTGTCTGACAGCCAGTCTGCCCGGGACCAACAGCTGCCTTCCCCGGCTGAGACGAAGCGTCGGTCCGGGGCGGAGCGGAGGAGCAGAGGAAACAAAAGACGGGTGGAAGGTGCAGAGACGAGCCGCTGGGTTTTTGGGTTTTCCCCCTGCAGGACTGTGGCAGTGATCGGACTCATTGATGCGCGAGGATTTTATGTTTTTGATTCTGTGTTTTTCCTCCATCTCCTCCTGCACATCAGCCCTCCGAGCAGCGGGGAGGAGCAGCCCCCTCTCCCGCATCCCTCCAGCGGACCGGGCTCCCGGATAAACGCGCATGGATGCTGCGGTGTTTCTCTCACTCTCTCTCTCCCTCTGTCCTCCGTGGAAAGCAACTTAAACCCGGGGGGACACAAGAGTGAAGCCGCGGAGGGGGACGCAAGAAACATAAAGATCGACTAAGTAGAACCGGGAGAGGAGGGTCCCCTGCCCGGAGCAGGAGAGGCTCTAGCCCCGCAGGTTTGTGGAGCCCGCGGGGGATGAGGACGCATCCCGGTGTGATTAGGGGGACAGGGGCGAGGCGGGGGGCGGATTAAGCGCTTGAAACCCGGGTTTGTTTCCGAGCCTCGGAGGGTCGGGTATGGCGGGTGGAGGCACCAGGGTTCAGCCACTCCATCAGCCGACCGCAGCCCCGTCAGCAGCCGCATCAGCAGCAGCAGCAGCATGAGGAGGAGGAGGTACACAGCCCCGCACGTCTCATCAGTCCCCCACACCCTCATTATTCATTTAGCCTTCCCCGCCCTCGTCTCCACTCCATTACATCTCCCACTGCCATCCATCCATCCATCAACCCCCCACCCAACATCCAGCTCCCCCCCCCCCCCCCCCCCCCCCTGCATCCTGCATCTTTTCCCCATCACCAGGCACCTTGTGGTCCAAGTGGCTCCTCGAGGTGACACAGGGGCCCCTCAGGCATATGTTCCACACACCTTGATTTAACTCAACCTCTTAAGATGAACGTGGATGAGTTGTTGTTCTCTCTCTCTCTCTCTCTCTCTCTCTCTCTCTCTTTCTCTCTTCCCCCCCACCACCATCCCGCTATCACAGATACCAGAATACAGTCCCACAGAGTCAGGTTTAGGGATCCCCTTCACTTGGAGCTGTCACAGGGCGAGGCCATCGATTGGGGTTCAATTAACCGGGCTTCTTCTTATCCACTTCATCACGTACAGCTGCCTGAGCCACTTGGCACCCCCCCCCCCCCCCCCCCTGCATGCTTAGGGATATCTGTTAACTGCTGAGATGGACATTTAAACAAAAAAAAAAATCAGCTAATCTCACCATCTGGGTGTTCGCCCTGCCCACCAGACTATGAAACTTTAATAGGGTCTAATTTTCAAACCACCTCATAATTTATTGCTGTGGCATCTGAACCAACGTTGAGAGCGGATGCAGGGAGAATGGAGGATATAAAGCCCGGGCGCTATTAGGTAAAACAGAAACAATGCTTTGAATTACGTTTACTGGTAAAGAGTTGTCTGCGGCATTATGAGGGGGGGAAAATTCAGTCAGGTGGGAAAATAATATCGCGTAATATTTAATACAATCTGCAGTCGCTCGGAGCGGCCCACGCTTTATTTCCCTGTGGTCTCCTGTGTGTTCAGGTGGAGTTTCAAAAGGCTGCTCAATCATTTGCTACCGGACAAATGGAATCAAACGCTGCACCCGGTGTCCACATCATATCTTATGGCTTTGAATTACAGGAATAGTTCCTATCAAAATATATAAAAAGAATTTGAATTGTGAAGTTTTGATATTGGCCTGCGAGGTACATGTCAAGGTACATTTATTACAACTATACTAATTGAGCAATGTCGAAAATCATCAAATTGCTGGTTTTGTCGGTGAAGATGTCAAAGATATTCAATTTTACATTGCATGAGACAAAGAAAATACTTATCGATCCGGTTAGAGAACTGATAATTAGTGAAAAATTTCAGCTCAAGATATTCAATGAGAACTGCCCTGGAGGACAGATAGTTCCCGGACTTGCCTCTTTCACAATAAACCTCCTCCCTTCTTTGTATAAGGGTGGAGGCAGCACCTCCCAGAGACAGTTTCATCACGGGTAAATAAAACCAAGCTGTCTCCGCCGCCAGGCACCGCCTGTGCTTGTTTTTTGAGATTTGGGTGGACTAACCCTTCAAGGGTCAGATATGGTCATGTTGTGTAATTGGGAGGGACGGCTCCAGTGGCCTGGCCCAGATCAGACCCGCCTAGAGTGATGAAGAGAGGAAAAACAGCTGTCATCCAGTCTCACTCATCTGCTCTGAAGCACTTAGCAAGAATGCAACCACCAGATCTCACTGGTCCTATCCCACTGGTACTTTCCCACTAGACCTATCCCAGTGGTACTATCCCTATTTAGTCACTTATACACCAAATATGGTCAATTTACTCAAAAAACCCAAAAGACTGTTTCTCACCGTGAGTTTGTTTATGTGAAACATCGACACACTGTGGATTAACCACAGGAGCGAAGACACTTATTTTGCTGAGCGATGTGTTTCTCTTGAATTCCCAAATGTCATGTTTTCAATAATTTGAACACCACCAACTGCACCCAGTTCCATTTGTATATGATTTGTGGCATGAATCTAAAAGCGAGATCTTCAAAGCCTCAGCGGATGAAACCATCTGCATCACTCAACTTACCACAGGAGGAGTAGAGAGAGTAGGTACAATGGATTTAGGTTCATTATTAAAAGAAATCTGAATAAAAAATAGGACCGTTTTTCAAAATTGAATCTCTCATACCAGTACTTTTCTAACCTGGGATACTTCTTTTGTGTATGTATATTTTATGGATATATGTATGCATGTGTATATATCATTTAACAATGTAGTTCCAAACAATTAATCGAACCACGCTACACATAATGGATAGGGGTTCAAAACTGGTATCTAAAACATAGCTAATCCGATCGCTCAAAGTCGTGGATAAGTGATTAAAACAGATGCCAAGAAGTTACAGACAAAAAGATAGCGTAAACATAGCTAACTTTATGGATATGTGGTTAGAGCAGATAGCAAAGTTATTGATGAATAGTTTCTTCTATACATAAAGCATAAATTAAAGTAAAGCTGGTGATATAGGGATGAAGAAGGTCACTAATATACTCCGGTGTTTGAATCGATTGAAGACGGTTGAGAGACGACTTATTGAGGCAGGTGAACTGGAAATTGAAATAGCCAAGTCGGGATGAAATGAAAGCGTGGATAATCTTCTCCAGCTCAGGTTTTGATAAAATAGATCTTAGTTTAACGATACTTATTAACTGAAAAAGCAAGAACGAGTCAAAGAACAGAATAAGTAAAGGGATCCTTCTTTGGGGGCTACTTTTGGAGGCCAAAATTAGAACTTCAGTCTTGTCTGTATTAAGTTGTAAAAGGTTGTTAGACATCCAGTCGTCAATTTAAAACAAGACAGTTTATCTGCGTCATCAGGCTTCCAAGACACATAGAGCTTAATATCATCAGCGTAACAGTGACGGGATATATCTGTGATATTGCTAATGATAAGAACTAAGGGGAACATATATATAAAACAAATAATAGAGGACCCAAGACAGAACCCTGGGGCACACCACAGCCTCAAGTTCAGTCAGGTGGGCACAGTTCAATTTAAGGGCCGTAGTCGTCGTCGTCTTGAACAATACAACATTAATAAAACATTACATTTGCCCAGGAATATGAAAACCTGAATCCTCAAGTCAATAAATACGAATTTGGACGACCAGCTGGTCAAATAACTTGCAGTCAGTCAGATGGAGAGAGAGTGAAAGTTGAGGAGAGGGACGACAGCATCCTACACTTGTTTTCTCAGTCAGACGGTAAACAACGGTCAGTAAATGAGAGGTTATCATGGAGTTGTGCGGCCGAGCAGGGTCGATGAAAGTGAAGAGTGCGAGGAGGGTTTAAGACCAGACCACAGCAGCACTGAGGGGACCGCTGTGGCCTCCTCACTGTCAAGTGTTCGCACTGAACGGAGACTTCATTGTTCCGATTGTTCTTTTTACATATGAGATAATGAGTTTGCTCTCATTGCAAATCATCAGACAAACACACCAAACCAGTTGGAAGGTTGTGAATCCTCCTTTTCAACAGGTGCTTGTTCCTTTGGATTACAAACAGAATTTTGCTACAATAAATTGAAAACGTTGGTGTGAACTGAGATCTTAAACAGAAGTATAGTAGATATGTAGATATTTATCTGTTGTTCTTTATTGTGTTATTGCAGAAAGCCCCCAAAAATTAGGAATGAAACAACTTAACTGAGCCAAAGTCACGGGATGTACAAAACGACAGACACACACACAGACACACACACACACACACACACACACACACACACACATATACAGGCAGGGAGCAAGATAAAACCAGTGAGGAATATGAAAACATTTTCAAATAACTAACGGAATAGTTAATATGTCAGATTCATTAACTAGAGTCAAATGCCAAAGAGAAGAGGGGGAGCAGTTGGCTGCTTTATTCAAAATAAAGTTCCTTCCTTGTTTGTATTGAGGTGGCGGCAGGACCGTCCCTGACATTGTTTAACCAAGGACCAATAAAATCCAAACCGTCTGCAGCAAGGCTAGTTTTTTTTTTTTATTGTGACTCAATAAAAAAGCCGTCATATGTTTTGTCCCCGCCCCCTTTGACCTGGTAATTATATACACAAAGCCTCTGTATGTAGCAAATGGAAGCTGTCAATTCTCCTCAGGGAAATGTGTCACTATCACAGAGTGCACTGTTTCACTGAATGAATGCAGCCCCCTCATTGACACCGGGGATATTGGTTGTGCATGTATTAAACACCTTGCGGAGTCATTAAATAGACCAGGGCCGGTTGTGTAGGCATGGAAACACAACGCTACCTGTGGGGAACGATGTGTCCACCTCGCCACCGTCCAAAGTCTCTTTCCGTTCTCATCCTGTTGTGTTTCCTCCCTCTGGGCGCCAAGCAGATGTGGCGACAGAGAAGGGGGGAGTAATGTATGCCTGGTATTTCACCGCTGTGTCACTCTCCCAGCGTTCGTTCTAATTATTGACCGCTGCAGAATTGCCGGGGCTTTAATTAGTGCTAGTGTAACTAATTGGCTCGCACAGAAGTGACATTGATGGGAGGCAAGGAAATGAATTAAAGAGGGGAGGCATTGGCAGATTCAACGGATCTGCTAAAAAGTAAAGATGGATGCCTGGTCTCTCGGTGGAGCCGGCGTTTGCATCAACAAGAAAACAAAGTCGCACACTCGACCACTCAAGGCCGTCGACACGCGTGTGTGTGTGTGGGCGGGTGGATGGTCGTGTGTGGGCATCTGTCACGTGTGTGTGTGTTTCTCTGTGTACATTTGTATTCATGTGTATACGTAGCCCCCTGTGTGTGTCCACTTCATCAGAGCTCAGATGTAACTAGATGTTCATTAATTTGACAGGAGAAATCTCTCAAGCGCTGGATATGCTTGGATGTAAAGTATGTTAACCTTTAAAACAAAGCCGGCCCTGGCCCCTCTCATTCTCCTGTAATTGCTTGCGCCGGGGAAGCTCACTCGCCTGAAAAGGTTATCGTGTTCCCTGCCAGTTGTCGTGGCGAATGAGCAAACATAACAGGAAATGAAAATTGGAAGTTTAGAAAAAATCGAGAGTTGAGGTGTAGCATTTGCACAAAGTAACGCTCCGTTGTTCGCTGTCCTCAAATGATTACAACTCAAGCACACGGATAAACAAAATGGCAATGCAGGCAGACCATAAATTAATACACTCACGAAAGGAAAGATGGATTCCAGATTCTCACACTGCTGCTGCATTAATATTCACCAGAGTCTACCTGCAAGTTTCTGCTGGCTTATTCTGTTTTCTCTGGTGACGTGTGTGTGTGTGTGTGTGTGAGCTAGTTATGCACAGCGCCGATGATGTGTGTATCTAGTGTGGATGTAATTATGTGTCGAGGGCACACGCATCTTTTGTGAGTCTACGCACACAATTAGTGATTATGTGTGCGGTGTGTTTGCTGTGTATATCATTAAGTCGGGTCTGCATTAGATTTAGGGTTATTGTGTGTTTTCTAGGCGGCACAGAAATGATTATGTGCGCAGTATTTGCTGTGCATGTGATTATGTGCAGTGCACAGTAAATTCTGTGCTTGTGCAAACGGATCGTTGGTGAGTTGAAGAATCAATGTGTGCTTACATGATCGCCTTTGTGCCTCCCTCTGTGGATAAGTCCCTGAGGGCAGAAGATGCAATCTTACAGATCACATTTTGTCAGCGCTGTTGCAGCTGTTCATGTGTTTTGTTTGCATTCGTACGTTTATGTGCATGTTTCCTTGTTTGTGCTAGATAGAAGATGGGTGGCCACAGCTAGACAGTAGGCAGCGTAGATAAGCTGAAGGTGCGATGAGAATAGCGTGTAAGGGGTGGGGGGGGCTGTTATCATCGGAGGCTGGCACAGGCCTCGGAACCGCTGCCTGCTGGAACCTGAAAACTCATTCAGACAGATTCATCTCCTCCCTGGCTGTCGTTGCATGGTGGGGGGCTGATGACACTCTCTCAACCAAGCAGCTCAGTGTAGTGTTAGCCGGCACCACGTTGAGCCAACCTGCAATTTATAAATCTGCCCTTGGCATTAAGCTGAATAATGGCATGCAAGAGGCAACTAGGAATATGAGCAGGAGCCAGCTCAGATTCCACAAAGACTTCTGCCTTGTGAATTATTCTGAAGATGTGTTTTGTAATGTGTCTCAACATCTGGATGTTCCTTCACAGATGCACCACAGAAAGAAATGCTTGCAACATTTGCAGCAGCAGTATTTCCTTCTCCCAATGCAGCAATATTCAATACATGTCCAGTTTTATTTCCTCAGGAAGCCACATGCCCACAGTCCAATCAAAGATGCTACGACGCCGTCATATTGGTTCCTTACTAAATGTTAAGTCAGTTTACCAAACTAATCCTTTCACCGTCGTGGGCTCTGCATCCACAGAAAGCTGTCAGTTGGGTTTTTGCATCCGGAAGACATTAATTAAGAATGATTCTGTCTGTTGCATGAGAAACCATGAAGAAAATGATTCAGAAACAAACTCATTAAGTTGACATCTGACTCTGTGCACTAGAATGGGGGATGCTTCTTGGAGCATTGCCAAGACTAAATATTGTTTCTTTTTTCTCTTTACAGGTTAGTGAGAGTAAACACAAAGGACGCATCCCTTATCATTTCCTGAAGGAGGCAACACTTAGAGCATGAGCCTGTGTGCCACGGACTCATCGCCCTCCTAGCTCCACCAGGTGCCCTTTAAACCTGCTCCACGCTGCACTGGTGGACTCCACCAGGTGGATCACTCCAACCCATCTGCCGGCTCAGATCCCCCTCTGGTCGTTGGCAACCACATGTGTGAGGTGACAGTGTGCTACTTGAGCAGCAGCAGCCTCCTGCGACCCCAATCTCCACCATGCAGTGGAGACGGCGGCACTGCTGTCCCATCAAGATGACCTGGACCATCAAGCGTTCAGTCTTTCGGACCCACGTGACTGGCCTCCTCTCGCTGGCTCTGCTCTTCACTTTCTTCTTGTTTTTCAGCCACCAGGACTGGCTGCCGGGACGCAGTGGGCTCCGGGAGAACCCACTCAGTAATACACTGAAGGCCCTTCGCAGCCCCAAGGTGGACGGCAACCAAAGCAGCTCCCTGAGGAGCCCGTGGAGGGATGGGGGATATGTAGCGCCAAAGCCTCTGCTCAACCTCAGCACTCAGCAGGCGGAGGGGGCGGCGGGAGAGACCGTCGGAAGCAGGATGGGTGTAATGGGGCTCGGGGACACCATGAGCACCAACAACAGTTTACAGAAGGAGATGGGTGTGGGAGGGACGCTCAGTGCTCAGCCTTACCGCTACATCCTGAACGAGCCCTTCAAGTGCAGGGACACCACGCCCTTCCTCATACTCCTCATTGCTGCAGAGCCCAGCCAGGCCGATGCCCGAAACGCCATCCGTGCGACGTGGGGGAATGAGAGTGTAGCGATGGGCCTGGGGTTTGTCCGTCTCTTTCTGCTCGGAGTAGGAAAGAGCTCTGATACCTTCCTCCAGAGCAGCATCGAGGAAGAGAGCCGCATTCACCATGACATCATTCAACAGGACTACCAGGACACTTACTACAACCTGACCATCAAAACCCTGATGGGCATGAACTGGGTGGCCACCCACTGCCCACACGCCTCCTATGTGATGAAGACAGACAGCGACATGTTTGTCAACACCGAGTATCTCATCCAAAAGCTGCTGAAGCCCGAGCTGCCTCCCAAGCATCGGTTCTTCACCGGCTACATGATGAGAGGCTATGCGCCAAACAGAAACAAGGACAGCAAGTGGTACATGGCGCCAGAGCTTTACCCGAGCGAGCGCTACCCGATATTCTGCTCGGGCACGGGGTATGTGTTCTCAGGGGACATGGCCGAGCTGATCTACCAGGCCTCTCTCGGCATTCGCAGACTGCACTTGGAGGATGTTTACGTGGGGATCTGCTTGGCGAAGCTGCGCATCGACCCGGTACCCCCACCCAATGAGTTCCTCTTCAACCACTGGCGGGTGTCTTACTCCAGTTGTAAGTACAGCCACCTGATCACGTCGCATCAGTTCCAACCCAATGAACTTGTCAAGTACTGGAACCACTTGCAGAGCAACAAGCACAACGCCTGCATCAACATAACCAAGGAAAAGAATGGCAGGTACCGGAACCGAAGGTTTCACGGAGAGAGGCCTCCATGATGCCTCCTGTGACCGCCAAAAAGACAACGGGAGACGGGCACACTGTAACGTCAGCCGTTGGAGGGCACGTGGAACCTAGCACTATACACTATTTGGGGAAAAGCACATTGTTTTTGGTATTGTGTACAGTTGATGATCCAAACTATTTTTTTAATTTGAGGAAAAAAAAGGTAATTATGGTGAAGTATTCTGGGGTGAAGGACATGTCTGTGTTTATGATAATTCAGGTGCCAACAGGAACGTGGTCGTTCATGCTAATGTGTAGGTTCTCCTCCAAAGGGAAGTGCGGTACGTCAAAAAAACAACAACTGTGACACAGCCGTGTTTACACAGACACAAAGGGAAATGTAAGTGTATTATGTGGAAAGTTACACTACCTAAATATGAATGAAAGTATCTTTGACATTGACCAGTGATGCTGCCCTATTTCTCAGTGTTTACTTTACATATTTATCAAAGAACACGCCTCTAACCAGAGGGGTTTATCTGTCATATACTGTATTTTATTTTGAAAAAGAAATCGACACAGAAGCACTCAGAATCACGACAGAGATGACTGAGATTGTATTTTTTAAAGCTTTACATTGATTATGACTGCACTCGAGCAAATGTGCAATGAATCAACTAACAATTAAATGTATTGAAGTCAGTTTGTTGTGTGTATTTTCTCCGGAGTCCTTCGTGGTGTTTGAATAAGAGCAGCTCATTGTTGAAAACGTAACGGCAGCAAAACTACTCACCTTTCATTGGAGTTTTAATGATTATCTAAAACCTGATTATATACTTTCCATATTACTGTCCAAATACATTGTAATTTGTCATTAAAATAATTTATTTAAGTTTCTGTTATAAACGTATGAATATCGTACAAAACTAGTTGTTACGCAGTGATTAGCTTTTCATCTGCATTTGTTTTTTTTATTTGTTAGTAGGATTACACAAAAACTACAGAGCCCATTTCATAATTCCATTTCATAATGGAGACTTGGAAGATTTTATTGTTTGTTTGGTTTAATCTGAGATATTTTTGGGGCCTTTTCCCCTTCATTAACAGTGCAAGTGGGGAGGGAGAATATGGGAGACGACACACAGCAAAGGGCCGGGTCGGAATCAAACCAGCAGCTCCTGCAGGACTCTGTATTTTAAGTTTTAATGGTGGAGCCTCATTTGGTAAATTGCCGGTTTGAAACCGCACACAGACGAAGCTGGTGCGGTCGACACACCTTGTCGTCAGTGATTCATGGAGGTTAAATCCGTTCCTCATTCATAACCTTTCAAAATCCCAATTCTGAGTGAACCAGGCAGATAATGTGTATTATCTACAAACATAACCGCGGATCGTTAATGTATGAAAAGGTGATATTGTATTCAGTGGACCTTGCAGAAATCCATTAACTCCGGAAAAAGTAAAAAAGCATTCAGAGAAGTTCAGGGCAGGTAGAAACAATGTGTGTGTGAAGCAATCTCAAGGTTGAGTGATGAGAAATGAATTAAACACAGAACTCTGCAGAATGTTCCCCGCGGAATGTAAAATATTCTGCAGCAAAACACCCAAGTTTAGACTTTAATTAAAAATGAATGCATATGATTTTGAAAGGTTGCTTGTGTCACTCCGGATGGAACAGAATTTCCAGCTCGTGCAAGTTTGTGTGTGTGAGTGTTTGTGTGAGAGGGTGGAAGGAGGCAATAAATAAAAATACACTCCAGTGCTCGGGGCCACCAACAAAAAGAGCGTATAATTGGGTGATGACTTGAAATAGCCTCCATCAGATTAAGGTAATTTAATTAAACTAATGGAGAGCCGGGACTCCTGCCCTCGTTTTTTCTCCACCACACATCTGTCAGTCTCGTTTTAATCACCTATCCGTCTGAGTGATTCTGTTTAGGGAGCTGCAAAATGGGTAAACTTCACACAATGGTTATATTTTAAGCTGCTAATCACCAAGCAGAGGAGGAGAGAGGCGGCTGAAGTGGCGAAGTGCCTTCAGTGTATCAAGATGCTCGTCTAAGATAAACTGCAAAGGGCCAAAGAATTATCAATTAGCTATTAGCTGTTGTCTCTCTGAGTCAACAGAGAGACAACAGCTTTATTTATTACGTTGAATCATGTGAGAGTTTATAAAGCTGGATCAAGTATCCTGACGCTGACACACCGCTGCACTTATTCATCAACCCCTGACATGTGTGAACAGCTTTGGTGTGTTTTGTATTTCTGGTCAATTAGGTGATCTAGATTAATTAATGTTTGTCTGTCCATTCTGTCAGTGAGGTAATCCCCAGCCTCTCCCAACGACTATGCATAGAACGTTTTACAAGATGCCAGATACATCGTTGAAAGATCTATCTTTCAACGATGTTGTGTTGTGTGCATACGCTGCTGCTTCCTCGGAGAAAGGTGCGACTGTTTTCCCAGACGCTCCCTCACAAGTTAATGAAATGTAGTCAAATACCATGAAGGACAAATGTATTCCAATTACGCAAGAAGGGCAGGTACAGACCACAAGTAGTGCAGTACACGCTCAATATAGCTGTGAGATCAACTCTTATCTGCAGCTCTGCCTTTTGGCTGTTTTTTTCCTATTTGACTGCATATGAAGTGCAATTCACACAAAACTAGAATTGCCCTCAGTGGAGTGAACACCCCCATTAAATTCAATCAGGCTGCACCAGATTAAACACATGTATGATTCCCTGGGAAATCCGTACTGCATCCTTCCACCTTTAGTGGTGATCCTTCCACTGGTTTTTATCGAATCTTGCTTAAATTACAACCAACAGCGAATGAGGGTGAAAACATAACCTCCTTGGTTGGAGATTAACAAATCTGAATCCTCACCTCTGATTTTCATGGGTTCTTTCCCGGCCTCGTGACTTCACCACATTTGAGGGAATCGGTTAAGTGTTTTTCTGCACAATCCTGGAACAGATAAATCAACCAACCAATAAGCAACCCGACCAGAAGGGCAGTGGACATTCCTCCACCAACGCCCCAATCAGGCTGCACCAAATTGCACACATGGATATACCAGTCCCCCAGTGATTTTCATCAAGGTTAAAAAATTATTCTGTGAAAAATTAACAGAAGTGTTGCAAAACACCTGTATTTCACAATGCTGAAGGAAGTCAAAACAAAAGGATGGTTCTGCAATCCGCCTCGATCAAGATCAGGGGACAGAATAATACCCCTGCCTTTATTTATCAATATGCAGAAAGCATAACGTCCCAATGTCGAAAGAATTCCCTGGATCCGTATCAAAATGTCACGGATTCTTTCCAGGCCAATGTCTCATCCTTCCCCCAAGTTTTATAGAAATGTTTATAATATTTTTGTGGTAATGCTGCTAACAAACCAAACGACCAACCGGCAGACAGAAGTGGGAAAACCACCTACTCGCTGGAGGTAATAAAATATTAACGTACCAGTAAATACCCCGAGCAGCCAGTAGGTTTCACATTAACCCGACTCTTGATGTCCCCTCGGAGGCAAACAGGGAAATTCACTTTCTTCCTCGAAGCCCCAGTTGTTCCAGCTCGGTGCAAATTCATGAAACACTCAACTGGTCCCTGGTATTCATCACCCTCCATTAGTAATGATTAAAGTCATGACTCAAAGCGAGAGGATATTGGGAACAAGCTTGGGTATCATTCATGCATGTCCTATGCAATCAGAGCGCCAGATTACCAGCATCCGGCCGCACTCGACCCTAAAGCAAATAATGAAAATGAAGGAGGGAGGGCGAGAGTGGGAAACGGAGGGGGAAAAGAGGTGAGGGGGAAAACGGGGCCGAGATAGATGGACTGGTTTGCTCCTGGTGGGAGAGGAAGAGGCTTTGCAGGGTGTAGTGCAGGAGGGAAGGGAGAGAGGGCTGTGTGAGTAAAAGAGAAAAGGATGAGGAGGAAGGCAGCAGGAAGGAGGTAGTGATGAATGAAGGGGTAAGGAGCAGTGACCGATCAGCGGTGGAAAGCTGTGCTGCTGTAAACGTGGTATACCAGAGGAAACGGATTGAGATGTCTGCCGTGATGGAGTGTAGGATGTGGCCCCGGCTTCAACGTCCCAGCTCACCGTTCCTCGAGAGCCGCGGCAGAGAGAAGACGCTGGAGGAAGAGACAAATCTCCTGACCTTTCCATAGCAGCCGGGCCTGGATCCTAACTAATATCTCTCCGTGAGCATGACCGATGAATCCTAATGGAAGCTTTGGATGAACAATGACTGAGGAAATGATAAATGTCACAACCCAAAAGCCATTAGCTCAGCCGCGGCAGGGAAATCCACATTTTAGGTACGAGAAAATATTATAAATATGATAATGATTGCTACCTTACCAACCCAGGAAGCCAAAAGTAGGCCCAAATTCTGACCTCTCTCTTTTTTTGTCACATGGAAATGTCTGTCTGATAGAAATGGGCTGTGGTGCAATTACACTGCCAACGCCAGGAGGGAGCAACATGAAGTTCAAAACCAAGTGCATGGCCATAAATAGCTGGAAGGAAATTTAAAACAATGTAAAATTGGAGAGATTAAACAAACTGAAACCTGCTGAACAGGGATAAAGATCCACAACATAGCCCATAGATCCTGTTTAACCATATCACTCAGGCCTAAATGAAACAAATCTTGTATATTTTGATGGAAATCTGAAAACACAAGAGGCTGGAATATACGTTTCCTCTGAAGATAAAGGTCACAAACGAGTCATAAAAACAGTTCAGGTCATAAAAGTCTCAGACAGGTATGTGAAAGTAGTAAAATAGTTTCCCACCAGACTTAATACAGAGTATTAAACATGTATCTTGCAGTTTTACTGTATAAAAATCCACTTTCAGTTCATCGAGCGCCACACTCATCCATCACAGTCCTTTTCTACGGGACGCGGGGCAACATCTTTTGTGTCCTCTCCGCTCAGGCAGAACTCCCTGACGCGTCCAGACAGATGGCAGATTCCAGCCAGTACTCAAGGACTCGGCGATGGGGGTGTGCCAGCGTTGAGCCAAAATCTATTTATAAGTGTAATTTGACAGTGACACTCCACAAAGCATGGAGAAGTGCTGGACAGCCAACCTGCCAGGAGCCTCGGTAAACAGATCCAACCCTGTTAGCGCGTCGAAGGGCCCTCTGAAGACACAGGGCTGTGAGCACGCCACTCTGGCCATTAGCCACGCGGAGGCTGCACGGCCATTGTTATATAATGGGTGACTTGCACACAGGCTGCCAGGGTCGTGAGGAGCACGTCCATCATGTGTCACGCAGCATGAAAAGACTCCTCAAGAGTCGGCGGGCATGAGAGCATGCTCATTTTCATTTTTAAAGGAGGCCCTGTCAAAGATTTCTATTGAAACATATGTTATATATTGCTGCAGCTTCACTTTAAACGATTTACATTGACTTTTATTATATATATATTCAGTCTGATCCATCAAACATGCATCTACAAAACAAGACGTGGGTCATTCTTAGGATTCTGGACAGTTTGCAGGTCCTGATGGAACGAGAAGGAGGAGCCACAGTGAGCTGCTAACGATAGAACAAGGACAGTTATTGATTAAATTCTTTATTATTAAAACAAATTATTTTACATATTAAAACCAAACCTACACTTGGTCGTAAAATCTGTGATAAAACAGGGATTCTGTGTGTTTGGTCCATGTCCCATCTGTTAACATGGAGGAGGCGGGGTTTATGAGCCATACTGCAGCCGGCCACCAGGGGCTGATTAATATATTTTGGATTAACTTTTGGGAACTCAAAGCTCTGAATATACAAGATAAGAGTTTTTGTTAAAACTCTAAACTCTAAATTATTAAATATTCATGTTGTAAAGTGTTAACTTGTTCAATTTATTCTGCTTCATTTAGGGTAGCGGCCTATACGTTTTTCCAATTAGCTACAGTTCATTATTGAATTGATTTGCATTTAAATGCACAATTAAAGCTAAAAGTCAGCACTTTGAACCCCAGCGTGTTGTTTCATTCCAAATCCAACACGCTGGAGCTCCGAGCCGTCACGATGAAAAATGCTTTACTCCCGCAACACGTAGAAACCGCAGCGTTTAATAACAACACGGGGGTGATGCATCCTCCTGTGCACGAGCAGCGACGGGTTGAATGTTTCCCCTCTTATTGAAAACAAGGAGTGGAGCTGTAGCGCGATAAGAGAACAAGCTGAGACAAAGAGAAACTTGATGGACAGGGATGAATCCAGGCCAGGAGACGTCGAGGCAGCGCCCACACGGTGATTTACAGCCGATCTCTGGCTGCCACACCGATGAGGGATTCGCACCGCAGATGGTGACAGGGAGGAAAAAGAGAAAGCACCTCACATTACCACTTACGTTTCAGAGCCTGTGAAAAATGGACAAATATAGAATCCAGGTTTTTAATCTACACAAATCAATGAGTATTAGTTATCTCTCTCTCCTTTGCCGACGCAGCTTCTCCACCTCAGCAGGTTTGGGTTTCAGCGCCGGTGTTTGTCCTCGCGCTGCCGTGACAAACGAGAACAAATGGCGGGCGGGCAGTGCATTAGCGGGGTTATTGGGTTACAGCAGAAAATCAGCCACTGACAAAACGCTTGTTTCCTGCAACCTCTCAGAGGTGTCATCAAACAAAGTGGAAAAACACAACTCCCGGCATGCAGCCATCCTTCTCGCTGCTTCGGGCAAACGTCTCGTGATGAGCGTTTTGGAAAAGTCGAGATGGTTCCCAGTTTAATTAGGAGGCTTTAACACTGTGGCTTCCTGAACCTTTCTCCACTGTGGGACCCGAAGGAGCTAATATCCTCCTCAGAATACTCAACATGTATTTAGACTTTATCGAGTACACACGTCAGTATGCTTCTTCTAACTTGTCTGATCATGAGAGTGTTCTTTGACTGATGCAATTATCCTATTAAATGATTTACATGGACGAGCCTCTAGATGGAAAAGATTAGTAAGAGCTGGTTTTCTACTTTATTTACGTTTCATAACAGTTCCCTTAAGACCCGAAACCCTAATGATGCCGCCTGTGACTGGGACACTTCAGCTTCCTGTGGCCAATAATGGTGAAGCTGTACATACTTCAATTGTAAATAAATAAATATCTTAATGTCCAAATCCTCCTCCTTGTTCTTGAGTTTACAACATATTGCACAATCCATTCTCCAGTGTTTTATTTACAACTTATTGCAGCATCCCCTCTTTGGTGATTTTTATTTTTTAATATGTTCTAAATTTATGCTTAAACAAAACAGACTACAGCAAATTCTGTGTATATGAAAACCTACTTGGCATTGAAGCCTGATTCTGAAATTCTGTGCAACTTGTGTAGCTCAAGATAAAATCTGTTTTAAAAAATCACCATTAATACCAATGAGTATGAGTCGTCTCTCCAGGTCCAGAGGGTCATGCTTGTATGGTGAAAAAAACAGGATGATGGCAGAAAGTAACAAAAAATCACAGAACAATAATCACGAAAAGATCCACGTTCAACATTTGTTCTACTTTATCTCATCCCCCCCCAGGTGATCATAAAACTGAAGGAAATCAATACTTTAGACCAGTAGATGATGCCCTGTATACAACCCTGCTGTGAAACCAGTGTTGTATTGTATTTCATTCTGTATTTCACACTGAAATCTGTTTTGTTGTTGTTGCAAAAAACAAAAACTTTGAGGAAAATTGATGATGCAGGTAAATGGACGTTATTTTCCCTAAATGTCAAACAATTGTTTTAATGAGGTTTCAACATGTGGATATAATTAACCTTGGACATTTAAAATATGATTCATCCTATCAGTGTGGAATGATCCAGTGAAGGAGTGCTCCTCTTCCCGGGGCCTTCAGGAGACTCTGCTGGTGGATCCAGGCGAGCGGCTCTAACGCCCGAGGAGGATGCAGCCATTTGCACCAGCGTCAGATATATGGCTGAGTGAAGGGATTGTGACAAGGCTCTTTGCAGACGACAGACAGGCCTGACAATCTCACATTGTGCCGCTATCTGATGAACGGTCTCGTTCAAGAGTAGCAAAAGAGAGAGGGAGGAGAAAAGGAGGACGAGCGCGAGGAGCTGAGAGGAAAGGTAAGGAGGAAAAATAACAGTGTCAGCGTCTCGACAGACGGATTCATCAGCTCCAACGTTTGCAAAGGTGTGTAAACCATAAAGCAGCAAACAGACCGTGTTTACAGAGCCGGTGGAAGTGGGACACGGAGATGTGGAGCATTTTGAAGTTCACTTTATTTGAAAAGGATCTCTTTGCCACTTCTGTGCACACACACGGGGGAATGAAGGATGCACAGACCATAACCCGAGCTCCCTTTTGCCTAATTGAGGTGATTGATGCTGTGCATTAACTTGTAGCATCCAGAGTTTCATTAGAACAAAATGCAGGAATCAAGATAACGGCACAGGGGGCCTAAATAAAAGTGGCAGCCTTGAAATTGGAGCAGAAGTGTGTCCCAGTTATCACTTAATTCCTAAAACTGACTATTTAAGACAAATAACATTCAAGGCTGGTCTCACTTTCAGTTTGTAATTAGTCGAGTGGCGTCAGCGGCAGAGTTGAGGTCACAGCTGTAATCGCGGCTGCGTGGTTTTCCACAGGCGTCAGTGTGAGATGATTTGTTGTGGATTTAACGATGTTTGTCCAAATGAAGCTCAGTGCTGACGAACAGAGCAACTCTGCTCTCGTATCAACCGTCTATCACCGTTTTGCAAACGATGGCAGCTGCAGACAAATTGTTCCTCGTATTGAAATAGATTTTTTACGTTCCAGCTGCTGAGTTTCTGATAAAAATAGACTCACATTAACTCTGGTGCTTGTGCATTTAATGGAAACAACCATTTAGATTTTAAATGTTCGTGGTTTGCAGAAACGTCCAATATAAGGTTCCAATGTCTTTTAAATTCAATATTTGCACCTAAAGTGGAAATAAAAGACAGAGTCACAATTTTTATATAGAAACAAAAATTAAAAAACACATTAAGTCAAATCAGAATGACAGAATTCAGGGAAAGGTAAAGGGGAGGGGGGGAGGGGGAGAGATATAAGTTCAGCGAAACATTAAAATTTCTCAGTTTACCACATTCAACCACAACTGAATTCACATTTAGAATATTGAACCTGGTCTCAGCACATCCAGGGACATCCATCATCTTCTCCTCCACTGTTTTTTATTACCTAACACAGTTTAAAACATAAACCACGGACCACGCGTTTGAGTTCAACACTGAATAAATCAGGCTGCTGCTGCTGTCCTGTGAGTTACGGACAGGCGTCTCAGCCTCTGACCTTGGAGCCTCTTACTTACAGAACCTGTCGACAGAGCCAACTCTTTTCACGCTGGAGGGGAAGTCAGTGTTTTCTAAAGAGCTCCAGGAGGCGGGCTCCTTCCTTTCTGAAAGGCGCCCGGCTGTGCGCTCGGTAGGTGTCTGGACGAAGGAAATAATTGGCCCCCGAGCTGATGCTCAATAATAACCCCCCCACCAACGATGCAAAGACGAGCATGTGAAGGAACGTGCTGCACCGGAAAGGAAGCTACTGGGAAGGGGGCTCGGAAATAATAATGAACAGAGATGTGAGTGGACGTCTGATATTTATATCTCATAATTATTATGTAAGAAAAGTCAAGAAGCACAACTGGTAACAAACACATACACACACACACACACACACACACATACAAAAACACACACAGTAGCAGCAGCTTTTACTGATTAACCACTACTTCAGTATGTGATGATTGGAATTAGCTCTTTAAGTTCTATTTAATCAGAATGAAAATGCACTCGCTTGCATTGGATCACTGGAATATGTGAATCCGAGCACGACCTGCAAACACGAGCAGATGTTTTCAAAAAGCAAATCTTCATTGATGTTGTTTAAAATTGGTTAAAATAAATTGTTTATTTAGGAAGAAAATGTAAATGTTCAGTTTATGTAAACAGATTCTTGCTCATGTTTGCAAACTAGCCGTTCTCTGTGTATTATGCAAATGTTGTGTAGTTGTGATGTCACGTGACGGACCAATCACGAGGGGTTTCAGGAGAAGAACTTTGCAGAACTTTCACAAACAAGCAAAACCTAGAACGCAAGAGAGAAGAAACACTGGAGAGTCTCTCATCTTCGACTTGCACAGTTTGTTTTCATTGGCTCTTCTGAATGAAACAAGCCTCAGTGTTTATGATTCAATCCTGATTCCAACTGGCTGGTGGTAGCTGTGAATGAAGCTCCAGCCGAACTTCTACCATTCAACCTTTGACTGAAGCTCTTTTCCTCGTGTTCTGCAGAATCAGTTGTTTATCTCAATGCACCCAGCTCTCTCTATTTCCACAGCAATGAAAGACTTCATCTACATTCCATTTTTCAGATTTCCCCCAAAAATTTGTAAAGATTTACACGTAGTTTGGAATGAGGCTGTCCCACCAGGCCGACCGGTTGGAGCGGCACCGTTGTTGATGTTGTTTTCCTGCACATTTGTTCGGCAGCGTTAAAAAGAGAAAAGGTTTCTCCTCATCTGAACGAGTCTAAAGGAGAAGTCGTGGCATTCTGAGGTTGAAACACTCACACAAACAGTGAGGATGTCGGGGGAGTCCTGCATTCAAATGCTGTGAATGAAAAAACCTGAGCGAGCCGCCGGACCGCTGTGTGTTAAGTAAGTAAACACACATTTGGACAAGCTGTTAGATTAGTCCCCCCCCACGGGACCTGTTGAGGGAAGGAAGTGGTGCTTGTGCCTTCAGAAGCTGTAAATAAACAAACAAACACAAAACGCTCCACAGACAATCAGCTGAGAGCTGGTCCACAAACGTGCAGAAGTGCAAAGATTACTGTTCAAACAGGACTCTGGTTAATACTCGTTTCATTTAATCTGTTTGTTTGTTTGTTTGTTTGTACAGGTGCTGCCATTTTGAGTCTGAGCAGCGTGGATTGTAGAGTGGAAGCGACCGCAGGCTCTCGACCAATCACGAGTGAGTCTCAGCTGTCAGTCCTGGTTTTAGGTGATTATATTATGAGATAAGCATTTAGATCCGAAAACATTGAGAATCACATTGTGTGATAACAGCTTCCTGAAATGACAGAAACCATCTATAAGAGAAATTCATGTGATGTGAATGTTGAATTTTAGTTGGTTCCATGTCCCATCTAATAACATGGATAAGACAGGGTTTATGACCTATACTGGAGCGCGCCACCAGGGGGCAATCCAAATGATGTGAATTCACGTTTGGGTCAGATGTCATTTGCTGAATTGCACTAAAATAGATGTTGGTGCGAATCCAGTCAAAGGGTGGATCCAGAAATGTTTACTTTTCCAGACTTTTCGTTTTAAATTTTGTTTACTTGTAGGAGGAGTGGCAACAGGACAATTGCACTGTTAATATTCTATGTTTTATTCATAAACACCATACTAAAATGTATACATTAATAGTTTATTTATTATTTATTCAGCTTATATATTCTATACTGTGTTTACCTATGTGTGTTTACTCAGCACCTTCATCACAAGTGGTCGTATGTAACCTTCATAGTCCTGTTCTGTTTCTAACTCACATGCCACAGTTCTATGTTGTATGTTTCATGAAATTATTTTTGCTCTTGGTCGATGAGAGGTGACGACTCGTTCACCTGTAAACTTTGAGTGAGGATTCACGTCAGTACAGAAGTGAACTCTGAGCTTGAAGACGTCTCGGCTGCCACTCGATGACCCACTGAGACAGAGCAGTGAGGCCGGTGGACGCTCTACACAGACAGAACCGGGCCTGAGAAGTCGACTCTACCTCCAGTTTGTCCTCCTCTGTCGCAGAGTATCACAGACCAGCTGTGTTGGTAATTATCTGTGTGCTGCTCTGTGCAGTTTACTGATATCACTTCACATCATTTCTAGGTAATGAGGGTGAAAGAATCTCAAAGGCTTCCTCTGATGCCATTTAGCAAAGCAAATTGCCGGATGCGATAAGCGTCCGACTCGTGGAAAGCAGCGACGCAGCTCGAGTCCAAAACAGTTTCCTGGATTTTAATCTTGGTTTATAGAGTTGACCGAAGGGATTAATGTTTATTTATAGTTCAGTGTCAGTGAAGATTTCATTAAACCCTTCACAGATGTTGACAAATGAAACTTTGGGGCCTTCTGACAATAGTTTTCCACTTATTTGATCATGGATAACTTTTCTAATGCATTTAAACCAGTTCAGCATATCTTATAACAAATGAGTGGTTAATCTTAATACACGTATTGGTTCCAGATGACATCACTTCCTCACGTGGCGTAATTTTCTAACCTCAGAGTGACATCACAATGACATCATTCTTATCATAATGATCTCTAAAAGCCTTTTGTTTTGTATATAATCCTATATATAAAAAGTCCTTTATGAACTTTGCATGATCTCAATTTCTGACTTCTTCACTGATCTCATGGCATCATAAATACATTTCTGATCAGCTTTAGAATTTTCGAACCGTACGTCTGATCTTGACCTTTGCACTTTGACCTATCGGCTCCAAAAGGTTAATCATCTGCATCAATTAATCATATTCTGGTTCCAGGTACAAACTTCCAGGGTTCTGTTCAAGAGGCTTTGTGAACATTGGCCGAGAGTTTTTTTTGATGTGCCGCCGCACGACAGCCTGTTCAGCCTCTAAAGACTCTTTATTCAGTGCATCCTTCACTGGCTGTCCAGCCACTGTAACGTTTCATGAAGTGCGACTGCAGCTGCTGCCGCGGCTGCTGCTGCACCGAAGGCACAACTTTCAAAAGTGATGCAGGAATTCAAGGTTGGTTGGTTCCTGGTCCGGGCGATATTACCCTCTGGAGGGAGGGTGCATCAATCTCGCTTGTCTGGAAGAACAAAAGCTCGACTCTACAGCCGGGGAGGTTTTTTTGTTTTTAGTTATTTATTATATTTCCTCCTTCCTTTCCCCCCCAAAAAAAAACCTCCTCCTCAGACTTTCATTAGACGGGGCTCTTGAAATTGCATCAAAAAAACATTAAAAACAGAATAACAATAAAACAAATCTTCAAACAAAAATGTGAAATAAAATTAAAGCACTCCCTCTGAAGGAAAAACACTGTGAGTGCGCATTGTTCTGTTCTTCTGGGTTTTTTCCGGGAGGCTCCAGGACGTCGACTCCTATTTGAATTCTCTCGCACTCAAAATGCAAAACATGCAAACGAGGATTTTTGGAAAATGATGAATAACTGTTCTCAGAACCACGGGCATCAAAGAGGGGGAAATAATGTGATTTTAATCTCTGACTTATCTGCCAACAAGATGCTTCACTTGGTTCATTTTCCTCAAATTAAGTTACTTGACCCGGAGATTTCTAAAAGATTAGGTTGTGGCACGCAGCCAATTTTTCAGTTTAATTTCACTCCCGGTTCCCGCTTTGTTCTCGGCCTTATCTCTTCCTGGTGTGAGTCTGAGTCCGGTTCATGTTTCTCAGACTCTTTTCCCCTCCGACCGCTCGGCGACCACCTTCCTTCCACGCTCCCAGCAATTACAAAAACATAATTAATTGACTTCTTGCCCAGTTGATGTTGTGCATCTCGAGGCCTGGTGGATATTATGCAGTCTGTCTCTCTCTCTCTCTTTCTCTCTCTCTTGTCGTACACTCATTCTCATGCACAGTAACCTTTCTTTCACAAGGTCAGCTCCGTGCACGTGATGTACAGCAGTAGCTACAGTTCAATGTCCCCGCTCTGCGCAGACAGTAAAGTTAACTGTATGGAAAAAAAGGAGCACCGTCATTCTTGGTTTATTCTAATTATCCGCACTGTCTTAATTTAAATACGCCGGGTCGGCCGTCGCTGGGGAGAGATGAAAACAGAGGGAGGAAGAGGGAGAAATGAAACGAAGGAACGGGGAAGGACAGGAGGAGATGTGGTGGAGGATGGAAGATGGGGGGGGGTTTCAGGGCTTGACAAAGTAAGCAGAAAAAAAAGAACGTGAGAGAAGTTAAGGTTTGAAATCTGAAGGAAGACTTGGCAAAGAGTGGAGAGAGAGGATGACGAATACAGATACAAATTTAAGAATTTAAATTGTTGAGGAAGATCTATTACGTCAATATTGTTGTTGTTGTTTTATGGACAGAGTAAACTACATCGTGAAAGATACGACAGATGCTACTTAAAGGGAAAAACGATCTGAGATTACGAGGATTAAGTCACAATATTACAAACATGTGGTCGTAACAGAATAAAGTTGTACTTTTAACTTTATTATCATCATATTATTTTTTTTTTTAATCAACAAATTACAACTTTTTTCTCATAGATTTGAATTTTTTCTTGAATAACTTTGTTTTTCTTGTAATATTATGATTTTATTCTCATTTACGACTTGATTTTATTTCCAATCACGATTGTTATTCTCAGAATCTCGTCCCTCTGGCCCTGATCCTCTTTTAGAGAGAGGAGTCGTCAGAAGGTAGAAACCTTGTGCTGACAGCCTCCTCGTGTGTGCAGCTTCTTTCCAAACATTTTTAAAGATATTTCAGTAAATATCCTTCACACAGACTCTCTGTAACTACAAAGAAACAAAAACAAGCCTGACAGCGCTTTGAGTATCTTTCCTCTTTTCCTCCTCCCTTTGAATCTGGTCATTATTCTGCAGCGAGCGGAGAGGAGGCCGAGTGTTGGCAGGTGAGAGCGTCTCGACTCGACAGCTGTCAGAGCCGCTGCCGAGTGCAGGGGCAGCATCAGCAGCCGGGGCCCCGGCCCCCTGACAGCTCAGACGCAGGTACAGTCACTGTACAGCAAACACACACGAGCGTGCACGCGGGGGGGGGGGGCACCGCACGCACCTGCAGGGGTGGTAGGGTCGCCATGGCAACCGCTGATTGATCCCCAGAGTTATGCGGTGAGAGAGAGAGAGAGAGAGAGAGAGAGAGAGAGAGAGAGAGAGAGAGAGAGAGAGAGAGAGAGAGAGAGAGAAGGAATATTAATGAAGGTGAAGAAGGAGCAGCGGACAATGCAACATGGAGGGATGGTGGGAGGGGAAACAGCTAATGTACACGCTGTGGCTACCGAGGGACGGACCAGAGGAACCAGCGTGTACAGTGGTTTGTGTTGCACCGTGACTGGGAGGCGACACTGTCACACTTTCGTGCCTATTGTGAGCATGAGTGTTTGTTGTGCATGAAATGTTGGTTGTAATCCACGGAAACACGGGAGGGAAACAAAACAGCACCTCTTTTTAAAGCAATGGAGTAGCCCCCTGCTGGTCATTTGACAGAAGACAGGGCTCAGGCACTTTTGCATTGGCATTCCTTTGCAGACTTGGAGTTCTCACATGGAGTCTGGATGTTAACGCTGTCTCATGCACGGTCAAGGTCTTGATCCCTGCAGCATCAGAGGTCGGGATGAGGATGAGTCTCCAGGATGTGGTTGAACAATCCATGTTTCCTCTTAATATTCAAACATGCACTGTTTATACATCGATTTGCATGATACAGGATCCGACATCAATACCTGTATTCATCATATAAGCAGCTACACCACTGCTCGAAGAGTTACTTAAACTAGCAGTGCGACAAATACTTTTACTAGCTTCACTTCAGGTGCACATGGTTTGATGTTTCTGTTGCATTAAGCGTCTGGCTACAATTACCCTGCACCGAGCAAAAAAAAATCTCCAGAAAACACTTCTAATTTATTCCAGATTCATATTTGCAGAACATTCTGTGTCTTCACGGCCCTGACGTGTGGAAGGTAGATGGCAGAGCTGAGACATTTTCATATGCAGCGTGAACACTGTGTACGAATGAGGGGGGGGGGGGGGGGTGGATTAGACAACAAGAAACAGAGCCGAGCAGATAAGAGAAGTATGAGCCATGGAGAAGAAAGTGATGAGTGGATTTGCTGACGCCTTGACAAAACGATTCTCGCAGAAGCATCGGGGAACGTCTCATTTTCAGAGAGGGCTTCTTCTTCTTCTTCTTCTTCTTCTTCTGTTTGGTGGAATAGTGAAAACATAAATCTGTCAATCCGTGGAGGAGCAGATGCTGGCGACTACTCGCTCCGATCAAACGCTTCTACTCTCAACGCCACATGTAAAAATAACTCAGGTGCTCCTCTGTGCCAACATGAAAGAATCCTCTGTCAGTCATTTTCTTTTCTTTTTTTTTATTCCAAATGAATAAATATTATGCAGACAAACTTATTTCCCAGAACCTGATTTCTCCCACATTCATTATTAATGTGTTTCTTCCACTGTGGGGAATCACGGGATCCACAGAGCTGCTGCAACAGAAAACATGTTTCCTCATTTTCTCTGTTTGAGGCCGTCCAGGCTCAGCGTGGTGAATCCTCTGCATCTCTGACTCAAGGCCAGTGGCTCTGTCACCCCACTGCCTCAACCTGGAGACCTGCTGGCCCCACAACTCGTTTATCCCCCCCCCCCCACCCCTTTCTTAGTTCTGCTGAATCGCTTTTCCCCGAGAAAAGAAGATTATTGTGCCTCTGATAAAGTGTTTAAGTTGCCGCAAGGTCAACGTAATTCCTGCTCCTGATAAAGCAACACAGAGAGACCTGGCACTCGGGAGCCATCGGATAAAACTGCACTGAGGGGGGGAAGGATTCTTGGAAAAGATAAGAAAGAGGGAGAGAGAGAGAGAGAGAGAGAGAAAGGGAGAAGACGGTGAAGGGAGAGTTTGGGGCGGTAATGGATAGCCAGGTTCCACAGCCAATGGGACGTCATCTGTGATTGCTGCAGGCCTCCCACACAGGAAGAGCAGCAGCAGCGACAGGCCGCTCACTTATCTGCCTCGGCCCACTGAGCCTCAAGGGGCGAGTATTAGTAGAGATAAATGCCCCCCCCTCCCCCCTCCCCCCCCCATGGGCCTGATGCAGAAGCACTTTGTACAAAAAAATCTGAAATGGCTTTTAAAAAGTGCTTATGACATGTGACATTAAACCAACGTAGATTATTGTCAGTTTAAACTGAGCGAATTCAAATTGTGACAAAAGTTATTTTTATTGTCCTGCTGTAAATTAAGTTTTTCTGTCACTTCTCAGTTTATTGTACCATTTTCAAACTGTGTTTTTCATTTATGTTTTATTCACTGTCAGGTTTTGTCTCTGCAGTTTGGCTGTTGAGCAACAAAACAAAGCAACTCTGCCCTCCGCAGGTCGAAACTGAAATTACACTTAACTCACCTTGTTTGGCTTCAGGGAGGAAAACCTCATATATTTCCACATGTTTTAATGCATTTAAACAGTTTGACTCACATTTTAAATATGATCTACCTCAGGTTTTGAGAATGAAACATTAACAGAACTAGTCTTTGTAATCCTCAATTAAAACTAAACTAAAATTGATCATTTATAACTATTGAGTGCATCAAAATGATTCTAAACATTCACAAATATGAAGATAAGTTGAAACATTATTGATCCCACGCTGTCCTTGTTACAGCAGCAGATCATCAACATGAGCCAGACACGAGAACACGTGAGAGAACAACACAGAATAAAGAAATTAAAAGAAGTTCAAAAGAATATGTACACAACACAGTCTTCACCTATACTACAGAGGGAAATATTATATGCAGAGAAAAGGTACCTGAGTGGAATGCAACAAGAGTATGTATATTGTACTGTATAAGGAGATATTGAAATATAAATATGCATATACAGACTTAAGGATATACAAGAAGGTATGGTATAGAATAAATATATCTCAATAAATATCATATATGTATAAATTCACAATAGTACACATGAATGCTATCAAATAACAATGTATAATGAAATATCAGCAAATTTTAGTTAATTTAGATTAGTGTTTGTACTTTAGTTTACTGATATTATAACAAACATTTTAATAATTTGTAAAAACATAAATGTAAAGATCACTACATGGAAGGAGACATTATAAGGTGTTTTTTAGGACCAAAATAAGTGTATTTAAATGAACTGGGAGAAAGCCAGACGCTGTTGATCTTGTTTTCCGGGGACGAGAGGACGTGACGTTGTGGAGAGACGCCAATCGGAGGGAGTCGGCCTCACTTGGTGTTTCAGCATCTTTCCACGGGAGCGTTTCATTTGCCATCTTGCATCAAGAGCTCCAGGATTACTGTGAGATCTCTCACAGCACCTAAAGCCAGTGGAACAACTGGTGTCGGCCTTTTCTATTAGAGAAACACACACTGGCCGGGGTCCATCTTGAATAACAAGGAGGACCCACACTCCCACACACACACACACACAGAGTCAGAAGGATTGGGACCTCTCTTTGTCAGACTTCCAGACACCAACCTGACACGCCACCAATCCAATTTGTGTCAACCTCCGTCCGTCCACCCGTCCCCTGCACCACAAACACAGCAACAACAAAAACAGTGTTTCGTGTTGACAGTAGACGGGAGAATACTTACTTGACACGTTGTCGTAACATTCCCCCAAAACAAATGTCATCACAGCACAGCCCCGACTCGGCTGACGCGAGCCGTGTCCGGCGTTTCAGCTGAGACATTTTAAAGATGACACATGAGCAGGAGACGAGGACAGAATCCATTTAAAGCCCACGAATAGGACGTGTGTTTGTGGTTTTTCTTCAGCGTGATCCTTCATCTGGAGTAAATCCAGGTGGATCACTTTAAAATGAGAAAATATTTCATTTTTAACGGTGACATTTTTATCTGCAAAGACTTATTTTATTTGATTTACTCATTCTGGTTGTCTGATAGGTCATGGTTGAAAAACAGAAGCAGCCGAGAAATGTTTTCTCATAAATAAACAAAAACACTTTCAACACAAACACAAACACTAGTTTAAAGACGCACAAGGATGGAGCATCTGTTTAGGTTATGAACTGTTATTCATAATTAATGAGACGACAGTGTGCTTAGAATTGAGAAACCTTCCTCATCCATGTTGGTCTGGAACTGACTATATGGAGATTCTTAATATAAATTATAAGACAGTGGATTCCCTGAGAGGAAGTCCTAACCACCAAATCATCATGGCCACCTTCGTGTGGGGGGGCTGCAGTGTGGGTCATACAACCCCTCCTCTTCCATGTTAGTTGAAGTTGAAGTTAGCTGACGTATGTTCACATGTTCATGTTTCTGATAAGATTTATTTTATCATTCGAGCCATGAAAGAAATCGACTTGCTTTTTACTTTGTGTACTCAACATGGCTGCTCTCCTGGCCTTGGATTCAATATGCATGAGAACCCATTTGAATTGGTCTCTTTCATTGATTTAATCAGACGTTGTATTATGCACCAGCACAGAGACAATGTGAGAAAAATAACAGCCAGCTACTGCATCAATATATGCAAACTTCAGGCTTGTGAGACAGATCCAGTCTCTTTAAATCCCTAATGGAGCGCATCATCTTTGTCACGACAGTTTTTTAAACTGCTGACTCTCTCCAAGTGTTTCTCCCCCTCTCAGCGCATAAAAACAGATTTCTTCTTTTCTTTCTTCTCTCACTTCCTCTGCAAGGAACACACATTTGCATTTCAAACCATCACAATCAATCATTTTGACAAAAAAAAATTCCCAGAGACGACGCTGCACCAAAGGAGAGCAAAGAAAAAACAAAGAAAACAAACTGTATGCGTGAGCGCCCCCTGACAGCCAATCGGCTACCTGAGTCATGGGTGTAATCAGGAGTGGCGGCAGGATCCGTCGTGTCCTGCTGGCGAGCCGGTGATTGTCCACCGGAGGAGGTGGGGTCGAAGGGAGGTGTCAGGAGGGGGGGGGGGGGGGGGGGGGGGCTGCAGCCTACAGATTCAATAGCGGCCTCCTGCAGAACCTTGTGGACTGATTACACGTCTGAGAAAAGAAATGCATGCGGCAAACGGATATTAAATCACGGCAGCTTATTGCCATGCCAGAGCAGGGCCGAGTCCGAGCGTGGGCAACATGCATCAGCTGCTCAGGCCCATGAGCACTGGAGGTGATGGCAGAATTACCTTTCCATGGGGGGCTCCGGATGAGTTAGGCAATCTCCCTTTCCACCGCGATGATTAATAGTGATGCTCCCATAAATTGCTCTGTCGGAGAAATATATTGCCGCCATAGTATCTGTTGTTTTGCACCGGGAGGCCCCCCCCCCCTTCTGCTTCTGAAGGCATAAGCAAGAGAAATCCCTTCACCCTGCAGCCGGGCCCAATCACAACCAATCATATACACAGGTTAAAGTCCTCACGTGAAATTAAGCATCTGCATCAGGCAGGAATCTCACCTGTACCCCCCCCCCCCCCCCCCCCATCCCCCCCACCCAAAACCCCTGCTGCTCCTGAACAAAGGAGGAGTCTATTTTTAGATGACTGCGAGGCAACAGTCGCACTCGAATACGATCCCCGGAACGTTTTTGTTTTTGACAACTCTCAATTTTCAAAAACATGATTGTGTTTACTCGGCTTTGTCTCCCAGAAAATTCTGTTTTATATTCAACAAATATAAGTTGTGAAGTTGGAAAAACATAATTTGAGGTGATATAATGTTTCCTGTTAATGTAATGATGCCGTGAATTTACTGATTTAGCAAGTCACTGAATATGTCAGTGGAATATTGATAGAATATATGATATCCCTGTCTATTTGCAGTGGCCTTGGTAAACTTAGTTTTGGGATTTGTCATTTGTTTCATTAGATGAAAACACATCACTTTTCTCAGGCTGTCCTTTGCTGCTGCTCCTCTTTTCAGCCTCTGTCCGAATCTCTTGGTTTTAGCTCCTGTCATTTTGATCTAATCTCTACAAACATCTATCTCATGACTTCAGATGAATCAAAAAGCTGATAACAGATACAGAAACACAAACCAGAAAGCTCTCGGGTCAGAAATCCTCAAATTTGCTCATCTACAGATTCCACATGATCACATGCAGGATATGTTTTATAGTTAATCAATGTTAATCAGTGTAAGTTTGAATATTTTTAAATAAGTTTGACAGTTACATTCACAAAAAGTTCACGACAAAAAGTTGTTTTTATAACTTGGCCCTGAATGTGTCCTGATGTTCTGTGGTGGAGGTTTTGGCTCCATCTCGAACCCGTTGGACCTGCTGTTACAGACCTGGATCTAGCACCCCCCCCCCCCCCCCCCCCGCCCGGTTCTGACTGACAGTTTCCTCAACTCACAGAAAAGCAGAGTCTGGCGGCTGCTCGGTGAATAATCACAGTGACACACGCTTTACTTACCCTCCTGATAAGTGTTATGGATTTTAGTGTTAGCTTATTGATGAACTGACTAAAAATGAGTTATTATGCACTTTGCCAATTGCCTGTTAAGCAGAAAATCCACAGCACTCAATCAGGCCACGGCCAAGAGCAATGCTTTGATCAATGGAGACTATACAATTGAGATTTTTCTACAGCATCCGGTCACTCGGCCTCAAGCGACTGAGAACTGTTGAGAAACTACAAGGCTGCAAAATCCTGAGGAAGCAAACAGCTGGAAAATCACTTCTTTCTTTTCCTCAAACGACATGAAGACAACAATTAAATCATGCAAGTTAAAACTATAATGACAAGGAAATAAAAATGCTTTACATTGCTTCTTTTTCACTGTTTATACAAGTATTTTTTGACAAATTTCATGTGAAAACCCAAGTGCAACTCTGTGAAAACCTTCAAGAAGCAACTGTCGGATCATACATGCCCCCCCTCTGTTTGTGTGTGATTCACTCGAGTGTGTTGTTTCGTAACCATCATGAGCAGCTTGTGGAACGAACCAATTCTTATCGAGCTACACCCGACCTCAAAAGCGTGTGTGGGGTTCACATGGCCTCCCTGTGGAGAACCTGTGCCTGGTGTTCGTGTGGGTTTCCTCCACCAACCCACAGAGATAAATACGAAGCAGCCTCGAGGCGCTGCATTTCTGATACGCATGAAGGTAGGGCTCCATTTGTACCAGTGCCGTGATGGACAGCTTTCCAGTCCATGAACAGGTTTTCATGGGCGTCTGCTCGTGGCACAATAAAAGCTGACAGTGTTGCCGGGGAATGGCTCTAATCTCACATGACCTCAGTAAAAAAACACGACATAAATAAATGAACCCATGAACACGTTGTGGATGTCTCACACGGACTCGAATCGCAAACGAATGTTTAATCAGAAGAGCTGGTGTCAACAACTTACCCCGTGATGGCTCTCATTTGTCAAAGTGAAGCATCAGTCGCCTCATGCCACGGAGATGTGTGATATATAGATCACACTAATGGCTGCTCATTCTTCTCCGAAAGACAAATAACACAACAAAACGCAATTCATCTATTTTCTGAGTAATGTCCCGATTTAAAAATGTCTCTTTAAAGTTTACAAATCCAGATATGTAGTAATGATTTAATTATAGTTGAGGTTTTATAGATGGGTGGGTGGATGGATGGATGGATGGATGGATGGATGGATGGATGGATGGATGGATGGATGGATGGATGGATGTGATGATGTATTGTTTCTATATCTGGCTCTTGGTCTTCATGCATGTCATTCAATTCATGTGGGAATTGTACCTTTGATCCTCCGATTAGCGGACGACCCACTTTATCCCGACGATTGTCCATGTCTGTTCTTTTCTGCTCGATGATTATAATCTAGATTCCAATGTTTTGTTGCACCATTAGAAATCATAAGGATATATGCATACTTTGAATATACGTGTATACATCAAAGCACATGTCCCAGGAGAGTGTGTAAATGTTGTGGTGACTTTCCAGTCACGTGTGTTATGAATGAGCCCTGTGGCACCAAATAGAGCGAATACATCCACCAGCAATTCGTCAACAAATCCCAGTTCCATGTGTCAGAAGTTCATTGCAGCTTGAAATGTTTTTATGCCTCATTACCAACCTGTTTCACATGACGGGTGGGGGGGGGCACACATTCCCCTGATGGTGTCTGAAATGGGACATTTTGGAATTATAGTCACTTTTAAGAGTTTGAGTGGATTATCATATCCTTTGGGTAAAAATGTTGGAAAGCTCTTCATGCCACTAAGTCCGTCTTTGTCCAGTTGTACCTGATAGCGTGATTTGTTTGAGACCCAGGAAGTTGGGGTTACATCCCTTTCATCTTCAGCTAGACAGTGGGAATCAGATTTCCTCATGCCCCGTGAACAACCTTTGGTAAAGTTACGATAACCCCGGAGCAGGTTTGATACTTCCTCTCTCGCACAGGGGACTTTGTGATGGATGAAGCCTTCTTACAGAAATAAGCTTTTTACCTTTTTTAAGGGTTCTACACCTTCAAATCCAGGCAGGAGGGCACAGACTGCAGCTTTAGAGTTTAAGTTCAATCCATCCTGAGTCAAATGACCAGGGGTTGTAGAGATCAGTCGGTCATTCAAGCTGCTTCACCCGCTCCCTCTTGTCTGTTATCATATGTATTAATGCTGTGAGCAGGTATTTGAACCCTAATGCTATTCTGCGGCGTCTCTCCTAACATCGCTGGCTTTGTGTCAGGATATTACCCCTGAAGGGCAAAGCTGTAGATGTCTTTGATGGTGTAAATCCAGTCTGAAGTGATGGATTTCTCCCTCGGCTTTAAGAAGATGGAAGAAGAAAAAAGAAAGAAGGGGCATTTGAAGTGAAGCACTTCTGTTCTGCCTCATCAGGGATCTTTAGATTTGTGATTGATTGCCGGAGCCTTTGAGCCTGTTCTGGGTTAACGCGGCGAATGGGAAATGGTTAATTCTGAACCAAAGCATGTCCACCTGCATCTGATGAGGGAGGAGAAACAGAAATCTATGAGGATGAAGGAAGAAATAAACTGTAGCAGCGAGGCCTCCGCTGATCTATCTATCTATCTATCTATCTATCTGTCTATCTATCTATCTATCTATCTATCTATCTATCTATCTATCGATCTCTCTCTCTCTCTATCTAACTATCTATTTATCTATCTATCTGTGTGTGTGTCTCTCTATCTATCTATCTATCTATCTATCTATCTATCTATCTATCTATCTATCTATCTATCTATCTATCTATCTATCTATCTATCTAACTCTCTCTCTCTTTCTGTCTATCTATCTATCTATCTATCTATCTATCTATCTATCTATCTATCTATCTATCTATCTATCTATCTATCTATCGATCTTTCTCTCTCTCTGTCTATCTATCTATCTATCTATCTATCTATCATCTATCAATCTATCTATCTATCTATCTCTCTCTATCTATCTATCTATCTATCTATCTATCTATCTATCTATCTTTCTTTCTCTCTGTCTATCTATCTATCTATCTATCTATCTATCTATCTATCTATCTATCTATCTATCTATCTATCTATCTATCTATCTATCTATCTAACTATCTATCTATCTATCTATCTATCTGTGTGTGTATCTCTCTATCTATCTAGCTATCTATCTATCTATCTATCTGTATATACATCTCGCTCTCGCTCTAGCTCTATATCGAGCTTTCTCGCTCTAGCTCTATCACGTGTCTTTTGTTTACATGTGACGTCACAATGAACGAACACGCTAGGGCTCGCGCGCCTGGAATACCTCCGAGGGTCACGTGTGTTGTACTCAGGACGACGTTACGTGCTTGCGTCAGACGCTGCTTCTCTTCCGTTTGGTGACGTCAGGTAGGGCTTTTGGCTTTGAGCGTTAGCCACAACCTACTGCTAACAACAAAGGCTGGCGCGTGAGTGCAGAGCTTCCTGTCCCGTCGCCGCATGTTCCACCCAGGTCAACAGCTCGATTACTTTCTGGCCGTGTGTCACTTTGTCTCCATGTGGTCTCGGGCCGGAAGCCTCCCGAGGCTGGCGTGGACCGGCTGCCGAAGGTCATACCCGCTAGCTACACTACAAACATAGCTAGCTAGGAAACAAGCCATCTAGAGATCTTTAGAACAAAGTTTAAGAGAAGTTAAACGTTGTTCACGTCAGTGCATGATGCGACTGCTCTAGGATCAGTGTTGGGCTCACAAATGTTTACTCGTGTTTCCGATTTCACATATTTACCTAGCGTAACTTAAAGTTTAATTCTCTTTCCATCGTATTTTATGTGAACTAACGCATTGTTTTCTTCAGCTTCAAAATTCAATAGGTTATTAAGAGGAGTTTGGAGTAAATATGATGCATCACTGAGCTGTTATTTCATCAAAATGTTAATATTAGACTCTGCAGTCTCTGATCACTGTCATCGTTCATTAAGACATAACGGTCACGTTCCAACTACTGCGAAGAAAGTACAAATATTATGATTGTTGTTGAAACCAGTTCTGTGAGGTGTATGACAGTGAAGCCGAATTAACTCTAAAGTGATTTGGTTTCTTTTAACACCTGCAGTGGCGTGATAGGAAGGATGTTATTTTTAAACTGGGGCGGTTTTCCTGATTTTAATGTATTTTACACGAGCTTTGGTCAGACGCTCAAACACGAGAGAAGTTAGTTTTAAGTTGGATGTTCAGGGTTTCACTTTTAGGGACCAGCGTTAAATTATTGTTTCAGCAGAAAATGGCTTTCATGTCATGTGACTCCAAATAGCAACAAAGTTTCTTGAAGTTAAAAAATGACTAATCTTCTGAGACTTTTATGATCAAGATTAATATTTTAGTTCGAGATAGTTTTACTAAACAATACGAGATTGTCAAACAATTTCATGTGCTCCTATGTAAGCCACAGGTCGCTTTGCTATCGACTGCTTTTTTAGAAATACCTGTTTATTTAGAATGTTAAGGATAAGTGCTTCACAACCCACAATCCGAGTCACTCATTGATTTCTCTCTCTAACATGCCACATTTTTCAGAGATTAGGAAAAAAGAGTTCAAAGGTGAATTTTACAGCAACAAGGTTAAAGGTCCAGTATGTAAGATTTAGGTGAAAGGGATCTATTGGCAGAAATGAATATAAAATAATCTGTGTGTTTCATCTTAATTGTAGTAATGATCTTTACTCAAGAATCCTCCCTTCACATTTTAAATGTAAATCAGGAGCGGGTCATTCCGATGGAGGCCGCCATGTTTTTTTACAGTAGCCCAAACTGGACATACTAAACCGCTTTTGAGTTTTTATGACGACTGAAGCAACAACAGGTTCTCTTTTTTATGTTTGGAAGAGGAGGGTGAGGTGAAGGGTATTCAGCTGCAGCATGAGCCTTTCACCACTAGATGTCGCTAAATTCTACACACTAAACTAAACTACACACCGCAAGGAGTGCGTTTGAAGTTGTTGAAAAAGGATCCGCTCTTTTAACCTCCCCCAAGACAAACCGGACATTTGATTTGTGGATATTAGTCCATCCCCTATTTATATGAATATTTATCAAATTGTATTTTTAATACCTTCCATGTCATGTGACCAACTGACTCCAAACAAATGCTGAACTGTATTGTAAATACGGTCCCTAGTAAATACTCCATGAACTGGAGGGAACAAATACATCCAACCTTAAACTAGCTTCACCAAGGTGTCAAATCTCAATCTCAAATCCCAATTACCAGTGACAGTGAGGAGCATGATTACCCCTAATCCTGGATTACCAGCAAATAAATCTCACTACAGTCGCAGACCAGGCATCATACGGAGTAAAAAAAACGCTGCTTACAACGTAGTATTCATTATACCAGAACTATGGACATGAGTATTTTCAGACCAGTAGTTATCCTCCAGTTAGATATTATTTCAATGGTAGTTATTAGTCTTCAGCTCGTCTCTTCTTTTGAAATCTCTTCACTCATACGGTTATTGCAGTATTTTTCAGTTAATGCTTGTTGTGTGTAATCTAGCTCAGTGGATTATGTGTATATATGTCTTAATGTAGAGCAATGTAAAAAAAAAAGAGGACCTAATGCTTTAAGCTGTGGACTGCAATGTTGTGATTTGTCTTTTTCAGAATGGGGAATTTTACATCGTCCACGACTGGGAGTCTGTCGAGCACATCCTGCGTACAGTATGTTCAGGTAAGAAGATGCTGGGAGATCTGACAAATTTAGAAACTTGATAAAACCTTGGGGGACAGCCGGCTGTTCAGAGTCTTATTACAGCCTAGTTTTAAATGTCTGTGTCAGATAAACTTGGCATTTAAAAATAAATGTTGACATTTCTGTTATTCGGTTATTCTCTTGTCATTCCATATTTTGATTTCCCACAGTTCACCCCCTCTCCTTGGCGTCTTATTCAGTTGGTATAGCTTGATGGCTCTTGTCAGTTTGTTCCAGTCTATCCATCCTGTTCTCAAGTTTTTCTGCAATTCTGAGTCAAAGATCCTCAATGACGTCAACCCCAAAACTATGAAAAACAAATAAACTGTATATAACACAAAATGATACTGAGTCCAAGAACTTTGTAGTTGATTTATTAATCATAAATTTTCTGTAAAATGAAATTGTAACATCTAGAAAATGTATTTATTTGATTTACCCTGTACCATAGTATACTCACTTACCAAAAGTTAACCACTGAGAGAATTGTTATCGTCTCTTTGCCCATTGTGTGGTTTTTCTGTGATCTGTTCATACTTACTGAAATCTTATTTTTGTCCGCGTTCTCAGGAAGTGGTGTCACAGAACTGTGTCGTGATATTCTCCAAGACCACCTGTCCTTATTGCAAAATGGCCAAGAACGTGTTCAATGAAATCGGTGCCAACTACAAAGTGGTCGAACTGGATGAACACAATGACGGGAGGAGACTGCAAGAGGCCTTAGCTCAGGTGACCGGTGCCAGAACGGTAAGAATCTCGTGTCATGTCAATTTCAAGTAACTTTACAGTCTGCGCTTTCAGCATCTAATAAATAAAGGTTGCCTTGTCATCCACTGGTTTTTATTGGGGCTGCAGCCAAGAATTTGCTTTTTATTTTGACTCAGAACAGCTTCCTGTGAAAAACAACAGAACAAATGACATCTAGTCCAGATTGTTGTTTGTAACAGGCAGTCATCGAACCAGTCATTCAAACTGTGTTTATATCACGACGTGATTTGTGTGCTCAGGTGCCGAGAGTCTTCATCAACGGAAACTGCATCGGCGGGTGCTCCGACACCAAACAGCTCCACCAGCAGGGGAGGCTGGTGCCCCTGATCGAACAGTGTGCTCCCTGCTGCTCCAGCTCCGAGGGCTCCGCCAGCGGACAGTTCGCTAAATGACTAACCGTTCTTATCATATCTCTCAATCCTCTATTTATTCATTGTTTGCTCGATCTGCTGAGACAGGTTTTGCAATGCTTGAGTGCGCCTGTTATGTATTTATCAAAGTGCATTGCATGTTTCATGTTTAAAACACATATGTTTTCATGTAGGGATGTTACAGTACTATTGTTAAAGCTGCCATATTTTAAACACAGCCTGTGAAAAGGAGAACTACTTCAAATCTCTGTTGTATGGTGGTTTATTTTTTTAACCATATTACACTCACGAACAAGCACGACCTCCGGCATCAAGCGTCATCAAGCAGTGAACACACCAAAGTGTTTACTCGAGTTCTGTTTATGGATTTTTGAGGGAATTTGTTCATGTCTCGTCACACTGAAATAACTGCAGATTTGTTTTTTATGTGAGCAACATGTAAAAAAAAAACGTTATATCTAATTGAAAAATGAAATATTGGTTAATTGCATAGACTGAATGGAAAATCATATAGTAGTTTTGTGTTTTTTACTTGCTTGTCGAAAAACAGTTTCCATTTCAGTCCCTGTGTGATTTCATTTCAAATTAGGTAGGTGGTTATTTAGTGTGTCAGGAATCATGATGCTGCTCGGTGTGATGCATATTTAGGTAAATGGGCATGTGTATGATGACAAATTATGTTTTTTAATAAACTGAATGTATTCTGATATTTAATAAATATGAAACTTGTATTTTTCTGAGCGTCTTTGCTGGAGTGATTCATTTACTCACACCTTCTGTGCAGAAGGGCGGGTATCAGTCATATTTCATAAATATAAATACGCAATTCAATACGTTTTAATCTCTACACATTACACACTTTTTAAATACACATTTTTAAGTGTATTTAGAAAAATACGTTTATCGGTGATGTCCGGGAGTAATTTTCTATAAAGAAAACGGCGCGCGCTGTATCACAGAACGAGCGCACCCATGCTGTCCGCGTCGCAGGTCTGACGTCACCCCAGCACCCTAGGTGAAATTAGCCTGACTAACGGGGACCGCCGCTAAGCTAGCACGTTAGCATCTGGTTTTATGCGCGCAGTTGCGTGTATTCTGTTTCGTACTTTACACCGTGAACGATGGCCGGCAGCGCGGGAGAATGGTGCCTGATGGAGAGCGACCCCGGGGTGTTCACCGAGCTCATCAAAGGTTTCGGTGAGTGGCGCGGGGCTAAAAGGGTTAGCCGCTCATTCAATGTAGCATCGCGCGGCTAATGCGACGGGGCTAGCTAGCTAGCTGCTCTACAGCTAACGACAGCATACAAATAGCTAGCGTTGACTTAACGCGTGGTAATGGAGGTCAACAAATCTACGCAGCACAAACGATAGGTAGTCCAGAACACGTGTTGTTAACAGCTGCACTTAACGCTGTTTTCTCATGGAAGCTGCACCTAATGTTTGGGCTAGCTTAGCTTATTTACTCAGGCTAGCTAGCTGGCTAGCATTACTCAGCGTTCAAAACAACGGCGGGTGAAAACCTTGTATTGTATTTATTTATTTATCTTTATTTAATCAGGCAGTCGCATCGAAATCAGGACCTATGGTCCAACTGAGGCCCGAGAACAAGAAACACAATCAGCAACAATTAACACGAGCAGCACAACAACAGAACAACACAGTGAAGATCAATTAATACAAACAATAACATAGTACAGGTGTTATATCTCCATGGAGGACGAAGACCAGACTGTCGCTAACACACAGGTTGTGTTCACCTTCGTGTCCAAAGTGTGACTGACTGTCCGGTGCTTCATTTGTCCCTGTCAGGCTGCAAAGGCTCCCAGGTGGAGGAGATCTGGAGCATGGAGCCGGAGAACTTTGACAACCTGAAGTAAGTTCACGTGTGCACCGTTACAATCCCAGTGATGACAGGACTTAACGTAATGGTATCTGTTCTCTCTTCCCCAGACCGGTTCACGGCCTGATCTTCCTGTTCAAGTGGCAGCCGGGCGAAGAGCCTGCAGGATCCATCGTCCAGGACTCGAGACTCGACCAAATCTTCTTTGCAAAACAGGCAAGAGTAGATAAGATTTGTTCCATTATGGGGAAATCTGCTGTGTTCAGGCAGATTCCCAGAAGATTTATAGTCAATTCAAAACAATGGTGGACGTGAGAGGGAAACAAACTTGGCACCAAGGTCCCATTAAGCAGTAATAGAATTAAAACCAATAAGCAGAAGCAACACATGAATACAAAGAAATGGCAGAAAAAGGGGATCGTAGAAGTTTAAACATCAGTAAAAGTTAATGATTAAGTAAACATACAATCTAAACAAATTTAAATATATGAATAGATTACATATATATATGAAGAGTAACTGTATTACAGACAAGACACTGAAGTTCACTGATAGAAACTGAATAATGTGCAAAGAAGTGTCAAAACCTTTCATATTGTTTTTGTAGTAAACTAAGTGTTGATATGAAACAATAAAAAACACTGTGGATGTTGCCTCTGTTTTACACAAACAAAAATATTTCTTCATATGGACATAAATATTAAAATTTCGATTGTTAGATTTTAAACTTAGTTCACTCTTGCAGATGTGCCAAAAAATAGAGCAGTGGTAGAAATTATTAAAGTGTGCTCTCTGTCTCGAGAGGATCAATAACGTATATAATGTGTGTGTGTGTCTGTTTTCAGGTCATCAACAACGCTTGTGCGACGCAGGCGATTGTCAGCGTTCTGCTCAACTGTTCCCACTCTGACATGTTGCTCGGAGACACACTGACAGAGTTCAGAGAGTTCTCACAGAGTTTCGACGCTGCTGTATGTTCACGGTATTTTTGTCTTGATTCCAAAAACACTGTGGCTTTGTTTTGAATTGTGTGATGTTTTGTTTTCAGGACTTTGCTTGTTTGTTGTTGTTTTCTTATCTTTGAACCTTCCCAGTTTATGTTCAGTGTCGGGAGCATTAAAATGTATATAATAAGGAATACATTATTCATCGCTCTTTCAAAAAAGAAAGTAACTTGTACTGCTTTTCCCCCTCGGAGGAGAAACTCATTACACAACTCTCTACAACATCCCCCCTTTCTATCTATAGCAGACGGTTTTAATCCTCTTTCCTGTAAAACTGTGATCCACTAATATTCTGACTTATGATGCTTGACTTTCTTGGTTTGGAGAAACTAGGTAGGAAAATGTATTCCTACCTAGACATGACATTATAGATGCTAACATCTCACAAGGGACAATGAGTAAAGGCTAAAATAGTTTTATGATATAATTTATACATATATAGGCATAGAAGCACCAAATACAACATATATTTTAATTAGTAACTGTGATTATATTTCAATTAGCATTCAGATGAATGTAGAATCAGATACCGGCTTTCATTCCCCCCCACAGCATGTTTTAAGCCAGGGGGGTACAAAGTTCTAATCATGCATCTCCCGCTCTCCTCAGATGAAAGGTTTGGCTCTCAGCAACTCTGAAGTGATCCGACAAGTTCACAACAGCTTTGCCAGGTAAGCTCCCGTTCATATCACATCCAGCTGGAGACAGGAGGTTTGATTGGCCTCACGTTATTTTTAGTTCCTCGTTCCCACTAGGAGAAACACGATTGGCCCATTTGCCGCTAACCCACCAGTTTACGCTTTGCAAAATATACACGTACGAGACTATTTAATTTATTGGTCATTCCAAATACATATTTTTGAGAAGGCTGATGTTGCTATTAGGAGTATTGTAATACTTACCTGTATGTATTTATGTTTGTGTATATATATATTTAAATGTATTTTGTAGTTAAACTCTGAAGCATATAAAAACAATACATAAAAACAACCTAATATACAGAACTTGAATTAATAAAGATGATTGTGTTTATCTCAAATGTAAATTCACATTTTTTCTAAATTGTAATTTTTTTTAGTTTTCAACTATTTGTCATATCGGCCAATTTATATCCAATTCATCAATCGGGTTCTAGTTGATCAATCAACTTAAGCATCTAAGTTAATTATAGCATTTATAATTGAGGATAATTTACTGTTTGATACGCGAGACCAGATGTTATTCCCACTTCAGTACTTTTGTATTTTCTATGTTTGCAGACAGCAAATGTTTGAATTCGATGCGAAGCCGTCAGCGAAGGACGAAGACGCCTTCCACTTTGTGAGCTACGTCCCTGTGAACGGCCGACTATACGAGTTGGACGGACTTCGAGAGGGACCGATTGACCTGGGTAAGCAGGAGAACAACGGTGTCTGCTGTTTTTTCTTTTATCTGAATTAGGTTTTCAGTTTGATGTTTAAAGTCCCTCTGCGGGAGGCCCCCACTGTGCTGAATACTGGGCTGGTTTGCCACGGTCAATTTCCCCTGAAACCGTCTGTTATTATGATGATGATGAAAAGTGTGTGCCGGAGGTGGTTGTGTATAAACCCACTCCTGAAGTCTCATCTATCCCCGTCGGTGTTTCTCCAGGTGCCTGCACCCAGGACGACTGGATCAGCGCCGTTCGCCCAGTGATTGAGAAAAGAATACAGAAGTAATTATCTTTGTGTGAATAGAAAATGTTTGGATTAACAAAGTGCACAGGGTTCAAGGAACACTGTGTAACGTGTAGTGCGCAACAGCGCCCTCTGCAGCCACATGTCTTGTCCTGAGATGCAACATTTAGAAAACGAATGGAAGGAACGGTGACTGAGATGCACCTGCAGTATCTGCATCCATCCAGTTGTAGAACAAATAAGTTCATACATTTTGATGTAAAGATATAAATATCTTGGGGCTCATATTGAGCCAAAGTTTACATTCAGTCTGTAAATACTTGTATTTCTTCCAGCTCAATACTTCCCTGGTTTTCTCATTGTTTATCCTACTGTTCTCACTGAACTTGGTTTTCCTCCTCAGGTACAGCGAGGGAGAGATCCGATTCAACCTAATGGCCATCGTGTCGGACAGAAAGATGATCTACGAGAGGAAAATCGCGGAGCTCCAGACTCAGCTCACCGAGGTGAGTGGCAGCACAAGAGATGAATCCAGCGCAGAAATGACAAAGAATCATTTATTACGTTTTGCGCTGTCTCCGCGGGAGCCCACATTTGAAATGCACCACTTGTCAGCTTTCAGAAAGCTTGAGATGGTAGCTGTGGTTTGCTTTGAGATAATGGTGAGTTGGGGCTGCGTGCACTCACCTGTCATGCTTCTCACATCACAGCCTTTTCTAGTTTTGATAAAAACATGTGATATGATGCTTTCTTGTCCTGAGATACAACATTTAGAAAACGAATGGAAGGAACGGTGACTGAGATGCACCTTTGTAGGAGCTGCCATGTTTGATGTATTTGTGTGTATGTGCACTTTTGTGCTATATGTTATGTGATGCTGTGGCCTGGAGCCAAAGACAAGTTTAGATTTGGTACAAGCAAGTATATTGTACCTTATCTAACAGTCCTGATGTCCACTATATGACAACTCAACTAGTAGAATACGTGTGGAATAAAGAAGCACAATTTTGATATTCAGGATAATGTGTGACATGTGTATTGTTCAAGAGGGAGATTAAAGATTAACAGCTGATGCCACACCCTCGTCATCACTGGGTGTTGACACAAGGTTCTGCTCCACCTGTAGCACATCACACCTTAGTGATGACCTGATACACGCCTTAAATACACATCCACATTAGTCCTGCAGGTTAACCCTTCAACCACTGGAGGTCAGTAACAACACACTTCTCAGATTGTGTGTTTAAGAGGAATAAATGTGATTAACTCAAGTCTGGGACGTGCATCAGGGTTTCTGCAGGGTCTTCAAAAAGGCATTTATAGGGTTATTAAAAGTTATTCTGTCTTTGGTCACTTCACCATGTCTTCAACTTTGGAAATTCTGGGACTCCAATATTCCTTTACATCTGGGAAGTGTCCATTTGACAAAGTTGATAGTGGGATTATGTGAGTGGTTTGAGTTTAACCAAAATGAGCATCGTGAGAGTGCTGATTATTCCTATTCCCCCCCCCCCCCCCGTTCCCACTAGTCAGGATATGTCCTGTATGTATAGAAACCTGTGTCCCCCTCTGTTTCCAGGACGAGCCGATGGACACAGACCAGAGCAGCACGTTCCTCAGCTCCATCCAGTCCGAGATCGCCAAGTACCAGCTCCTTATTGATGAGGAGAATCAGAAACTTAAAAGATATAAGGTGGGGTTCTCCTCAGCAACCCTCTCCCTATTATTACTTTCTGTATTTCACACTAGAAGTAGAGAGTACAGTTTCCCTCTTAATAAACCAGTACATTATAAACTCATGTATTGTCTTTGTCGTTTCCAGATTGAAAACATTCGACGAAAGCACAACTACCTTCCTTTCATCATGGAGCTTCTGAAGACACTGGCAGAGTACCAGCAGCTAATACCCCTGGTGGAGAAGGTAGATTCACATTCACACGTTTCTTTATTTATTTATTACTGTAGTGTTGCTGCACTGAGTCTCTGGGAAGGTTTAAAGGAAGCACCTTGACATTTTGAAGCGCAGTTTTTTCTCCTCATCTTTATGAAACATACAGAATTTACAATATCTTAGATATTGCCATCCTGTATTTTGTTTTAAAGACATTCAGGGACAATTAATAAAAGACTAAATAAATAACCTTTCCTTCCTGTGAACCTTGAAATTAATTCCAAACTTAATGAAACTGATCTAAGATGTTTAGAAAACCAGAGCTGCAGTGTTTATATTGTCCACTAGAGGTCAGACCTAAGGCACCAAAAACCTAAAACCTGAGGGATTCCTCAAGAGCTCACAGAATTTACAAAAGCTTACATTTCTCAGCCTGTGATGCAGATTGAAACATGACATGAAAACATTTTATACCTTCAACATTTAATGATCATTGATTTTTCCTTAAAGTTCTTGAACAACTAGTCAAATTAATAAAACCAGTGAACTTCCATAGACTTTAAAAAACATCTCTTATCGAAGGAGCCTTAGCCAGCGGTTCAGCAGGATCATTACCTGGGTCTTAATCTTCTTAATCCTTATATTCGTTGCTTTCATCAATTATACTCTACTTAACAAAATTATGACTTAATAGAGAATGCATACCAGTCTTTTCCGGCTCTAGAGGGAGGAGAAGGAGCCTCAGTAATAGATTCTGTATTAATGTAGGATTTCTGTGTAAATACTGATGAAAGTACCTTTTGTGTGTCTCGCCAGGCGAAGGAGAAGCAGAGCGCCAAAAAAGCTCAGGAGGCCAAGTGAGCACGGACACACTTCATCAAGAGAAGCCTCTGGTTACACACACCGACACATCCAGACCCCCCCCCCACAGTCACTCTTTCATCAGTGAGCCACATACTGATACTGTAAATCATGCGTCATATTCATATTAGCGACCGTGGGTGGTCTGCGGCACTTCCTCACTGTGGCGTCCTGTGAACCGCACGGGCACGAGGAACCGAACTGCAGGTGTAGCAGAGAGACTCTCGGCATCAACCCTCTCTCCATGTGTGTCTCATCCGCTCTACTGCATGATAGAAGGAAAGATGTGCTCGAATTATGTCCTGTCTTATTTTCATAATAAAATGTGTAGATGTTTAAGAATGGTTTTTGCTTTTCCATTCGACTTAATTCCAAAATCTATTTTTCTATAATGGATCAAATCCTTTTTTTTTTTTTTATGTCGGTTGATCTTTGCCTCCACCTGCTGGTGCAGTAGAGAACTGAAGACTGTTTATAGAACAAGACAAACAAATCTGATAAGCTTTAATTCAAAATTATAAATCAAATAGTGAAGCTAAATAAACGATTGGACAAGATGAACTCAGAATCTTCTAAAAACTTGACCAACATTTAGATCCGTGTGTGAGACCATGTGACCTGTGGAGGGTCCGCTGACACTCGGCCAAGTCCTTATAAGTGCATCGTTCACAAAGGAAACAAACCTAAGGACTTGTGTAGTTTTTGGAGAGTTTCCCGCAGCAGTGTGTGTGTGTGTGTGTGTGTGCGTTGATTCTTTGGACATGTGAGTCTGACGTGGCCTCAGTGATTTATCCTGTAAATCCACTTCTTGCTTGCTCTGTGTAATGAAGCCGTACTCGTCTGAGTTACGGAGCCACGCCGTCCTGAGGTCTGAGGACTCTGACGTCTCTGCAGGCTCCTCAGCCTCAGTAGAGCGTGGCCCTGGTTCTATTTCTGGCCTCCAGTGTTTACATACACACCTTAAGCACTCGTTGGATCCGAGCCCGGTCGCCTGTTTCCAAGCTGCTTCATGACAACAGATGAAAACACACAGGTTTTACTACCAGTTCATAGTGGGAACAGTGTGTGTGTGTGTTGTCTTTTCTGATGTCCGGGCCACGCCAGTGAGGAAACAAAAAGCTTTGGTGGTGACTGTGCCAGCGTTCACAAATATCTTCACTCCCTGACTACACACATCACCTTGTCTCTTTGTCGCTGTTGTTTCCTTTTGTGTTTGACTGATGTCACACAACTTAGTGAAGAAGGTGCGGTGGTTGGATGGTGGAGCTGATGCAACCAAAAATGATCAAGAAGTAAAAATAGATGAAGTCTGATGTGTAATGGAATGTTTGCTTCGTCGGCCGACGTCAAGGTCAAGGAAAGTTTGTCCAGCGTATCCTCACACACAGGCTCTGATGGATTGTTCCAAACTCGGATGAGGAACAGGCCTTAAAAATAAAATTAGCATCCGAGGATCAACAAACAAAACGTTATCAGCGTTGATTAAACTTCTGATTTATTGCTAACTGGAAAATGTCAGGAAAAGAACTCGCGATGTGAAACTTGAAGGTATTAAATTAAGCTACTTTTCATTTTGATATATTTTTCAAGTCAAAAAATTGGTGGCCAGCAAACGTTTTGTAGATAAAGAAGATTAGTCGGTTGTTTTAAGTAAAATGAGGAGGCGATGAACAGAGAAAACCTTGGCGAGGCAACTCAAAGACAAATCATCTCTCAGTCGATTACCAAGGTCAGTATCTTAGTTCTACTTGGTAGCCAAGTTTCGGATGATTGACATTAAACCCTAAACTCTGCTACATATTTTGAATTTTGCAGAATATTAGACAAAGTGAAAGACGTGATAATGGAGCTATGAAAAGTTACGGTTTCAGCATCTCTACAGTCTATAGATTTCATCCTCTGCAGATCACAAATGCCTCTAACAAAGTTCATGCTAAACCAGCCTCGAGATAAAACTGCTAGCTTATAAACATTGGATTATAAACAATCCAGTTATAATAGAAAGAAACCAGTATGAACACAATCCAGCCAGTGGGCTTCAAACCTTTCACGTTCAGATCCCAGATCAGCTGTAGAGCTGCAGAGCACATGGCTGCTGTGGAGCCGCAGCTTTCCACCGTGACCTCATCATGGCTCGACAGCAGGCTGCAGGTCTGTGGGGGGTGGGGGGGGGGGGGGGGGGGGCGTCAGCTTTTCAGGAACGAGGTGCAGACGTCTGGACACCGTCAGCCTCCACCATGAGTTCAGAGAGCACACACCTCGTAGACGGAGGAGGGGACTCCCCCAGCTGTCAGTCACTCACACCTTCAGGCTGGGGGGGGGCCCCTGTTCCAGTATGAGAACCCAGCTGTGGTGACGTGGAGCCCGTCAGCTGTGCAGAGAGGAATGCCTTGTTCCACAGACGATGAGGAATGTTGTTGTGAAACCTTCAGGACATTGTCTCTGGACAGTTTGTGCTGTTAGTGATTCTGAGATCTTCTTTTAAACCAAACACTCAGAGATCATCGTGTGTCCAAACCACTTCCAGTTCGGGCTCAGTCGGGAAACAAATGGAAAATACATCTTCTTAAAATACGTTGATCCTGCGGGCTGGATGGACTTTCCCCATACTTGACCTTTTGGATGTTATGGGTCAAAGGATGAGCTCAACTAAAATAACTTCTTTCTCAAAGACATCTCCATAAATAAAATAGCTACAGAGACGATATAATGCTTTTAATGTTATGTCTTATAATCCAAATACATTATTTTAAGTTTTCTCTGCAGCCGAGTGTTACAATAAGATTAGAAACACAATCTTCAGCTTATTTAAATTAATAAGTCACTTGTCATGTGGTATCACTGACGTTATAATATTGCATTTTTACAATAAGAAACGCCCCTCTGGTATTTTTCATTTCTGACTATCTGAGGAATACTCACCTATGTTGACACTGTCTTTAAAAAAGAATTCAGGCATTATACTGTCTTATATTTAGTTAAGCTGCTGCAATATTCTATTTATAATATTTTAATTTACATTGGATTAAATAAATAATTGAATGTGAGAAGGTTTGTGCCCACAAATATGCAACGCAGCTGTTTGGTCTCTGATCTGCATCGTGATGAGCAGGCAACGCAAATCAAATACACACCCTGTGTAACACCAGTTAACACAAAGCTACTGTGGTCGCTAACACACATTTAGCTTCCAAAGAGAAATATACTTCCCTCTGGAGTTGGAAGAGACAAAAAACTGTTAAAATTTGACTTAATATTTGATTTAAATTTGACAGGTGGATATGAAACCATGACTGGAAAAGTGTAGATATTGTGTTCTCAACTTTTTTCTCTTTGAGCCGAGTTGAGAACATTAATAATAAATGTGTAATTAATATAAATAATGTTACTTTGATGTAATCAGGAGAATAATTGGCTGAATAAATTGAGATTTGGGTGAAGATTTGTTGAACACATTATTCCAAAGTTTCCCAGTGAACCTCTGTGACATGTTTTCATTCAGTTAGGGAATAAAAGCACCAAAGAATAAATGTCAGCACCGAAGAACAAAGTTTATTTCTCCCTCTGCTCTGAACTTTCAGTATCACAAAATATAACATTACAATATTCACAATAAATACATCATCATTGTCAGAAACATCAGTCACATCAGGCTCAACAAAGTCCTCAGTAAAAAGTTTGCGAATGTTATGTAAAGAAAAATGTGTAAACTGGTGTAGATCCACCGGAAGGACGAGGAGAGGCTGTCCCACAGGACGTCCTGCAGCTTCGACTCCTCCCACTCTGCTAGTGACGGCCTCTTCCTGAACCGCTCCACTGCTCAGAACATCAAACTCTTGACAGCACAGCCAGGAAAGTGCAGGTAATGTCCCAGTGAGGAAAAAATGTAACTTTAATCCCATCCGGTTGAAATGCTGTGTTAGTGCCCGCAGCGTCACAGAGCGTCACAGAGCGTCACAGAGCGTCCCCGCTGAACGCTCCCAGCAGGGCGGACTGGGAATGGCTTTTTGTGCATTTCCCACACTCGCCCTCAATGTTTCTGCTCTGGATTCACGTTCGGGTCTCTTATCCTGCGGCGGTGCCCTCATCAGTGGCCTCATCTCCCGGTCACACTGGTAAACAAATGGCTGCAGGAGCCGGCGGTCAGTTGGACCAGGGCCTCAGGTGCTTGGCCTCGGCCCGGGAACACAGCTCTTTGTAGAGGTCCGAGTGGATGAACCTCGGGTACGAGTTGTTCTCCATCAGGCTGTAGACTTTCTTCTGAGCCGCCAGGAAGGTGGTGACCGTCGGGTCCTCCAGGCTCTCTGTGATGTGGTTCTTCGTGTGGTAATCCAGGTTAATCTGAGCAGGAGAGAAACATCCAGAGTGAGTCCAGGACGTCCATTTTTAAAAAGGAACATTGCAATGAATAAAACGAAAGGCATCGGTTTGCTGTTTACCTCCTTGGGAGCTTCGCTTGTGATGAACTCCTCGTAGATGCTGTTGGCTTTGGACACCAGCTCCTTGTGAGACGTGAGCGTGCGGAACTCTTCACACGCCGTCCAGAACTCGATGTTCTCCTCGCAGAACTCCGACTTCAGGAAGATGCAAAAGATCATTTTGCCGTCTGCGGAGGAAAGAGAGAGAGAGACGTGTTAAAACCCTGGAAACTCGTCCACACGGTGGAAGGTGGAGTCGGCGTTCTATTGATGCCATTAAACCCCGGTGAACTCGGCAGACAGCTGTGACCTTTGAGTGATGAAGGGAGCGACACTTACATTTATGACTGAGTAGTTTGTCGAGTGACTGCGCCCATTGGCTCACGTCATCGGGACTCGGCCTGAGGCGAGAGAGCAGAGGTTGTGTAAGAAACCAGTAACAGAGGAGAATCCACAGATTTGAGATTTTTACAATTCACTCTTTTCAAACTTTAGGATTTGATCTTATGCCCATGCTATAATATCATATTTAGAATTCAGTTTCTTATTTACAGGCATAAAATCGCAAGGTTTGGTTTCATTTATCCATAACACAATTTCTACATATTAAACATGCAACAATACAACAACATTACTATGGATATATAAACACGAAAACAATATAAAATTAAAATAAATCCAAGGTAATAAAGATGTAAACTTATGCAAAATAAACCAAATCAAAGACTATAACCTGTGGTTTAAATCATGCAGAATGCAGAATGAAGAGTTCAGTGTTGTACCTGTATCGTCTGTTTCTCACGAGATGTAAAACCGAGTGGGAAGAGTTTGTCTTCAGGAGAAATCTTATTCTGGTTCCCCAGTTTTTCCTCCTGTGAAAAGAAAATGAAGACAACTTGTTAGTGGTTTGTCTCGGCATGAGTCTCAGTGATGTCCCATCGCAACCAGTAACCCCCCCACCCCCCCCCCCCTTCAATCTCCAGATGGACTTACTTTAACCCCATCCCCTCTGGGAACAGGTCAGCAGGTGTCAGACAGTCTGTGAATGCCATGTTTGCCAGGTTCTCTCTCATGGTTCAATATGCTCCCTCTTGACTTGTCAGGCCACTTTATAGTTTCTCTGAGGGGTGTGAAGGGCCGGGGGGGCGGGGACTGGAATGACAGGTCTGTAACGCGATTGGCTGGGGCCTGTGTAAACAAAACGACTTCTCCCTGGTATGACTCTCAGGCTGTGATTGGCTACGACTGCATAAACATCCCCCCCCCCCCTCACTGTCCCGTAGGCTTCCGCTCCAGGTCGAGATGTGACGTGGGTTTCAGACTCGATGTCCTGACTCCTCCAAAAAGCTCCGTCAGGGACGAGTGGAACTTTTCTCCTTTTTTCTCTTGAGAACATTGTTTTTGCCAAAGTGCAGCTGCTCTGGGACTCGAGTCCAGACACGTTCACCGAGCACCTGCAACATTCACACTTTGACTTTCAGCACCTCGTCTAAACAAACAAGGTGCATCTAAACAAGAAGAATAAAAGGTTGTGTAGTTGTTAAACTGCCCCCGTGTCTCACTTCTGATGCACAACTGATTCATTGTCGCTTTGCAACACTACACTGAGCCCTGCATATTTCATGGGTGAGTCAAACTGGGCGTGAAGCGTTCAGTCAAGACGCAACAGGTCGGAGCAAAGGTGATGAAGAGGCTTTGTTCTATCACCTCAACAGGATGCTGCTTGTTAACTCTGCTCATATTTAGAGAATAAAAACAATCTGACGGAATCCAACCTGCGTGGACGTGAAAGGTTTTAGATATTTGTGTTTTAGTGGAGCAGATTTCAGACACTGCTTCTCTCAGATGAGCGTCTGCAGCGAGCAAATTGACCATTTATAGCGAAAAAGGGTAACTCAGTCGGATTTAGTGGATAAACCCTCGAAGGGTCAGCAAGGAGATGCTGCCCCCCCCCCCCCCCCCTTCAGCAAACACATGCAAGGATAAGAGATGTTATTAAAGTCAACATCACCAGGAGCTGCAGCCCCGTAGGAGGAGGTCCGGGGAAGCTACGGCAGCAGAGTGGTTTTTCAAGTTTTCAGGAATTCAAGGCCGCCGTGAAATCCAGGAAGCTGATGATGGATAAATGAGTCGAGGAAAATGACGCGGCTGATTAAAGCTTATGAGCTTCTATAGCTGATGCAAATAAAAGTCCAGTCTGATCTTGTTTGGTGAAAGTTGAAGATGCACATCTGGAGAATGAGGAGCTCCACTTAGCATAGCTCAGTCGTATTATCACCAAGGCTTTTCGTTTTCGTTCAGCTAAAGATACGGATTAAAGCTGTTTGTAAAATCCACCTGAGTCATGTTTTTGGTTTTGCCTTTTGCCGACAGACCCCCTGACTCTTCTTTAGATATTCTGCTGCAGGAGAAGGATCGAGCGAGAAAGAGATTTGTGATCTAGAAAATCTCAAACAAAAAAAAGAGTCAGTTTCTCCGAGCTGCAAAATGAGTGAAGTCTTTCTAAGCACATTGCTGCTTGATACCCACGATCGATTTGTACGATCATAATATTGATTAATGAACCAAACTCTTTACAATAATATAGATTTATCTTGTGTTTTTAGCATCAGTTAAATCTATACAAGTGGTAACAGGACCCTGATGTACAGGATATGATCTTTGTTGACCGTATGTGAACTAAACAACAGCTGATCCATCGGTCTAAGGTTTATTCTTCAACAGCTTGAACGTGAGTTGACCCTTATTCCGCTCCAGGTGATCTGTTTAGGTAAACGTGCCGGATGTCATGCACAGATCTGTTTGTTCTTGTTCCTACAACACACTCCATTGTGTCATTTTGTCACGGCTGCAGTGCAGAGGCAGATGATTCAGATGTGTAACCCAGCTCAACCTGCGGGTGTGGGCTCATCCAGCGCAGCGTGTGTAACCCACACCGCCTCCACGAGCTGGCACCGGCAGCGCCCGGTTTCCATTGGGTCATCGTTTGCATGCAAAGCTGCAGACCTGAAATAGTTTCACATTCTGTTGTCACAGGTACAAATTGTCCGCTGTGAGTCGATGGAGCGCGAGAGGAGCAAATACCTGGATGAGGTAGAACGAATTGGTATAATATTAGATTTGACTTCTTACGCTTATACAGTAAATGTAGAAGTGCATGCAAAACAGAGTGAGTGCAAGCTTTGTGTGGCTCTTGGAAGAAACCACAAAACGTTGAAAACACTGCTGGACCACGTCACTGCTCAAGCCCAGTGGAGTGTGTTCCAGTAACGAAGCCTGGACATCCACCTGTCTTCCCAGAAGCCCTAAAAGAGCGTCCCTCTTGTGCTAGACGCATATGTAAAGAATAATCTGTACTTTCGAGGCTTTCATGCGTCTGCTGTGTGGTGATGACCCCCCCCCCCCCCGTGATAGACCAGTTGGGTGAACACACAGCGTTGGCCTCGTGTGTTTATTATGATGTGCAGACTGTGTGTAAGCAGCTGTCGCGTTTGGAAGTGGACGCAGGGCAGAGCCAAGTTTCCACTAAGACTCGAGGTCTGTCCTTTCGCAGGAGGTGATTCCCAGCACCGGCTCAGAGAGCTTGTCCTCTTCTGGTGTTCTGGTACACGAGAAGTCCAGCTGCTCTCTGAACCTTCTGCTCAGCCCAAACAACCAGGAGCCTAAACTTAGAAATGAAGCTTCACGTGACGTAAGCTGCTTCCAGACATGCACAGGACATTTGCTATAGATATTGGGGGGGAATGCAAATGTGATTATCTCAGGATGAAATAGAGATGAAGATGTCAGCTCGGAAAGTTTATCATAATAAAGTTTGACGACAGTGTTTATGTGCTTTAAACACCAACACGCCATGTCCCGCCTCCTGGTGCTCTGCACAGCCGCCTCAGAGTGTTGTGGACATTTTCCTGTTGTTGTGAATGTGTGTGTCCCCGGCTGCTTTCTGCAGATGTGAAAGAAAAACTCTGGAAAATATCCGGAGCCACGTTATTGTAGTTCTTGTAATTGACCGGAGCGTTTCAATGGATTTTGGGAGCCGCAGGCCCGAGTGGACTTGAACCATCAACCCACATCAAAATATGATCGGAGTGCAGACTGCATAAGAGATGGTTTAAGTGCAAATCACAGACAGATCACAGACACACACGTTTATATTCTATTCTTCAACCAAACCTCTGAAATAACGAACCTCTTGGCTTCACCCTTATGCAGCGTGTTTATAGCTGCTAATGGAGACCAGTATAACTTCAAATGGGAACATTCTGCATGTGGAAAGTCGGCGGAAACAAACATATATACAGTTTATATAAATAGATATAAATATTACACAGAGTAGACACCATCAACATGAAGCACCTTCTGTCTGCACGTGCACTCAGTCCGAGACAATCGCTGAGTGGAAAGTAATTAAAAGAAGAACAATGGACCTGAACCTGATTTTCCACCACACGTCTGTAACATGTAATTAAAGTTCAGGTGTAAACGTACATGTGGGATATCTGCACGTAACCAACACCACTCCTCTCACGGTGAATCAACGTGACATACAGGACGTGACAGACCTCATAATTGTTTTATTATTTATTTATTAAGGAAGATGTGGGTACAGCGTCAGAGAAGGAATATTTTCCTGTTGGAACTGAACAGTAAAGTGCATTTATTTCTAACACGCGTGTGGAATCGGGATGAAGCTGATATCTCTTATCATTCAGAGTAGAATTCCACCTCCGCCGCCTGCGTCCTCATTAGCATAACGTCTGTTGTGTGTCAACCGCTGATAGCCCGATGTGGGCGTGTCCCTCTAGTGGTCAGGTTAAGGTTATTACCTCAGTGACTGAGGTGTTATTTCTGGCCTCCCTCCTGTGTACATATACACTGACACCAGCAGTGGTTGTTGTTGGGGTTCGACTGTGACCGGCCTTTCCTGTATTTCTCAGTTGTCAGGCAGGCTGAGACGAGAACTGTCGATTCAGGCTTCCTGCCCCGGGGCGATGCTCCAGGTTGCCACCACAGCCTCTCCATGGTGACATGTTTCTGTTCTGTTGGTGTCACAGCAGGTACTGAACAAATCTGCCTTTTGTTTCCAGGGCATGGTGACTCCATCAGGGGCCCAGGTGAGCTGCCACAACTTGTTTAGAACCAGTTTGAAGTAGAATCCTCGAACCCCAAATGTTAATCCTATTTAATGCCCAAAAAACTGTTTCCCGGGGAAATCTTGTCCGGCTCCTACTAATTCATGTTTAGCTTTTTTGAGCGGCTGCATTTCCTACTTGTGAGCTTTGTCTTCAGCCCGCATTGAACCCTGGGATAGGATTTTCCCGCCCGTGGGATCCTTTGTTGCTCGGGAATGAAAGGATGCATTTGAAGGAACCTTCAAAATAGGATGGTCTTCAAATGCGTCCCCTGAAGGAGGCCGCTCCGGAAATGGGACACAGCTATAGACTGTTTATAAAGATGGCCGACATGACAGCCCCCAAAAAGTGAAGCCAAAACTTCTTGATTGCCCCCTGGTGGCTGGCTGCAGCAAAGGTAAAAGGTCAATTTTGCTCAACAGGAGGAAATGGAGACACATCGTCCATCTTTATTCACCTTCTACGACCCAGTACACAGACATTCACATCTATATTTATGTATTTGTGTCATTCTCACAGTGGCAGTAGACGATAAACTTCACTGGACCACAGGGAGGAATAGTTAGAGTAAAGCACCACATTAAATTTGCTGCAGCAAAAACCAGGAACATTTATTTATAGACGCCGATAAAATACAATAAAAACAAACACAGAAGCGTCTCATTAAAATCTGGTTGATTATGATGCAGTTAAAGGAATGAGCTGCCATGGAATCATGCAGCCACCATGACCTTTCAGAAGAGGTCACGCTCCTCTTATGTCACTCATACAGTGATTCACAAATGCAAATCAATGCCTCAACAATGACTAGTGACAATTAAGGTGACACAGGTGTGTGAAGACACACAAATCACAATCTAATCACTGTCCCTGGTGGCGTCATCATCATTCTTGTCCTCTGGGCTTTGTGCCATGAAGGAGGGACCTCGAAACCTTCATCCTCTTCTTCTGTGTCCTGCCTCAGAAGCTCATCAGGGCCGGTGGACTCGTTAGGTTCTGAAAACAGTTCTGTCCCTCCCTCCCACAGGTCTCAGGTCAGAATCCTGACCTGAATCCAGAATCCTGACCTGAGACCTAGATCTTTGTGCATTTTACGACTCAGTCATAAGATCTGTTGTCTCTGCAGCCGCTGTAGGTGCGATTCTGTCATTGACACCAGTGACAGATACACTTGAGCAAACTGAAATAACAGAGCAACATGACGCACCGATGAAAAGGAACAGAGGTGAACTCCTCCATCGCCTTCTTTAGCAGGTTTGATCTTGCTTTTAAAAAACCTGTGTATACCTGTTCACTTTGATGTAGCGGAGGTATCATTGAACTGAACTCTAATACCCCCCCCCCCCCCCCCCGCCAACACTTCTGCATCATCATAACATCTCAAACATTTTGTTTGTACAAAGATTTATATCCTATTCTCTTCTATCAGTAGCATACCCTGTGTGGTTGTAGCATTTTCAGATGTCACCTGACAGCATGGAGGTCCTTGGTTCAAATCCCAGGTTCAGCCACAGTTTGTGTGTTCTCCCTGTGTCTCTGTGTGTTTTCTCTCCCAGTCCAAAGTCATGCAGACTCGGGCTCAGTCGCCTGGAGACTCTATACTGACCGGAGAGGTGAATGTAAACAAATATGACTTTATAATAGTTGATTGGGCAAGTGAGTGAAAGGAGACGTGAACGCATTGAAAACTCAAACACAAAAAAAAAACACACTAATGACTTTACACTGTTAAAGATGTGTGTTGTTTCTTTCCAAAGCCTGGAAAACTGCAGTCAACACTTACAGTGTAGGAATAGGATGTATGGGGGGGAGGGGGGGGGGGGGGGGGGACTATCACTACCCAAACATTGAAATTCCATACCTGTGTGTGTGTTGGACTGAACGCTGTGTGAAGAATGCACATAGGGCACAAACACACACATACGCACACAAACTACAGAGGGAACCTCCCTCTTTACGGAAGCTGACACTTAACAATCCACAGCTCGTGTGCGTAATTCAGAGATAAAACAAAAACACATCAGAACCGGTTCATGTCAACAGATGCAGGCTCCGCCCCCTACATGAACTAGACTCACAAACCTGCAGCTGCAGATGTGATCAAACATTTTGTGATCAACTTGGCTCCACGGAGAGTTTGAGGTGTTGTCTCCGATCCGTCTCGGCACGTCGTCGTGTTTATCTGCCGACAAGCTGTTATCTGTGCTGCAGTAAATCTTTTACGAGCTTGTTGCACATTATGACCACAATTTGAATTGCAAACATTCTACCCCAGATCTTTCCCACAATGCACTGTGCTGTCCTACCTGCATTTGAAGGGCACAGGTGCAGAGTCCACTTTGGGTTTTGTTCCATGTGCAAGTGACCAGCAAGGCAGCTGGTGGTCTGGTACGGAATTGTTGGGAAGGAACTAACTTCATCTTTTGCTGTTTGTTGGGGAAGTTTGAATCTCACATGCACAGCGTTGGAATCACTCAATGGCTTCTCCAGCTCAACACGTCACATACATGCACACATGGAAGCACATGGCACTGGGTCGGACCGGTCTAAACACTACAGCTTGATCTTTGAAGGTCATTTGAAAATATTTGTTTCTGTGCTCATGACACAGTTACTGCTCTTCATTTCAAAACCTTCTGTTTGTGCGTTTTCCCTCCGTGCCTGTTCCGTCTTAAAACCACCAAAGCAAAGTGGGCAACTGTCTGTGTGACTGAGACACAATCAACTGACACAGAGGCTGCACTAACTCAGATGTTGAAAAAGCAACGTAACATTAAAACATGTGATTTGAGGGCAGTGTGGACGCTCACAGCAGGAATAGACCCAGTGTTGTGTTAATTAGAGGAGGCTAATGTTCAGAAAGTGGTATTTTAATGAGCGAAAACCACACATTGACGTATTTCTTACTATTATCATTTATTTCAGGAACAAAAATAGATGATGTTCCAGCACTGCCTCTCAGGGATGCTCGTGTCCGAACTGCCTTCAGCTTCCTAATTCACACCATGCACCCGGGTCAGAACCTGCCTGGTGGAGGAGGGGGGGTCCTTCTCAGTAGAATGAATAAGGTTTAGATGAACAGGGCTCCTGACAAAGTTATGATGCAGGAACCTGAACTGTCTCAGTTCCCTAACAAGTTTCACAGACAGACGTCAGCATTGCGTGATTGGGGGTTTATACAGATTTTCATTTTTCCTCTGTCAGCAGAGTTTCCAAATTACATCATATTCCATAATCCACTTCCTTGAGCCCTTAAAGGTACAAAGGCCACGTGTGAAGCCAACAAGAGGATTTGTGAGACAGAACTTTCTCTTTGAATCCGATAAAAAAGTGAGAATTTCAACATCTTCTCAAGTTTTCTCACTCATGAACTAACCATTCCATTTATTTATATTTGAACGGCTGTAGAGAAAAACACAACATTCTGTTAAACAGTGTTTCATACCAGAGAAAATCTCACATCTCCCTTCAGTGACTGATTTCAAAAGAAACTGGAAGTCTGGGCCTTCCTGTTTTTAAAGCAGCACATATAACTCGAAGCACTTCACTTCCAAGTCCACAGAACAAACAGGAAACTGCGAGCACCAATATCCTTAGTCACATGTCACTCGGATACGCTTTTGCTTTGATGTCATTTCCTGTAACATTTGAAAACACAGATTACAACTCAGAGCCATTGAGTCACTGCTCCTATCTGGTGTTTTCTTAATATTCATCTGATTTACTGCTTTTTCTCATTTTTATTGATTCAAATGCTTGAAATGTTTGAATATGAGAGACCACAAGCAACATTTAAAACACACACACATCTATATTCTGTCACTCATAGGACGGAGGATGAGGTCCGGCTGTCGGCTGCTTCTCCACAACGAGTGAAGATAACTGTTCCTCCTCCGACGAGAACTTGGCAGAGCCTCGGTGTTTCCATCCCGACGCGGTGGAGTGAAGCTTCTAAACACGCAGCAGACGATCACTGTGCAAACATCCCATCGCTTCTTTCTGACGCCGTGTTTAAGATCTATTTCACTGACGTCCTTTAAACAGACCACAACACTGAGGCCGCGGCAGCGAGCGCTAAAGAGCCGCGGCAGCGTGAAACATCAAAGGTCACAGACTTCAAAGTGAGCGATTTAAATAATTTAATGTCCTTCAAATCTCTAACAGTTGAAAAAAGCACGTCAGCACTGCAATGGAGTTTGAACTCAAATGGTGACAAGCAACAATAAATAATGACACAAACTCTTTTTAAGTTAATTAACTAAGAACTCCATAAGAACACATTGGAACAACATGGTTTGGAAAGCAGGGAATAAAAGCCCATCCTCTCCGGGTATATGAGGAGCTTCAACATCCCATCATGCATCTGTGATACTAGTTCTACTACATCTCCACTCGTAGTTTATTCTTTAAAATCACAACTGGAAGAGGGTTTTGTTTATACTGGGGCCAGAAGTCGTGCGCTGAGGAATTAAATCAGACACCATCGGCCGTCACTGTTAAGATGCTGTGACGCACAATTAACTTCAGATTCAACACAAAAAAGTGCACGATTATGTTTTGTTATCATTAAAAAATATAATTTGCTCTAAATTAACTATTTATGTACGTTTGTTGTTTGAATACTGCCACCTTAAAGATATTACATTATTTGCCGAAAGATGTCGCCCACAGGAAGCTTAAGACTAAAAGAAAAACTTCAGCGTCAGTTTTTAAAACCTCACATCAGTCCGATGTAGAAAAATATATCCTCTTGAAGTTTCCCAGAATGCCTTGTGCAGAACTCTGTGGCCTCCTGCTTCTCTCAGGATGACATGTGACTCCGGTCTCCTCCCATCGCCGTGGGTTTGATTCTGTCTCTGGAGCCTCGGCCGACTCTTTCTGTGACAGCTCATCGTGCGTCAGTGGCAGTTAAATGCAAACAACTAGATACACACACACACACACACGCACACGCACACACGCAACGAGTGCGACAGCTGCGCAGTCTCACATCCTCAATCTTTTATCTGCACAGGAAGCACCTCTGCAGAGAAGGAGCTCAGGCGGCTCCACGGTCAGTGATTCGCCACTGACTCGTTCACAAAGTGCTCAGTTGGCCTACGATCACACACACGTATCCTCCGGTGCACGGTGCACGCTACAGGGTGGTGAGGCCGGCTGTGTTTCTTCTGGGGTGCTCAGTGGGGGGGGATCCTCCCTGTGACTACAGGACACGGTCTGGGTCTGGGTCTAGTGCCGGCGGCGAGGTGCCAGGCCTCTGTGCGTGTCCGTGTGGCGCCCAGGTCCACTCGCCTTCCTCCTGTGTTGTCAGCTCTTCCTCTGGAAGGAGCTCAAACATTCCAGTTATGGGTTTTCATGTCCGTTCTTTCTCTTTCTCCCTCTTTCTCTCTCTCTCTCTCTCCCGACTGTGCTTTCATCCCTTCGTGGCGTCGGCGGCGAGGTTTTCCAGGAGAGTTCTATAAATGTCAGAGCGGAGGAACCGTGGGTACGAGTCTCTCTCCATCAGACCGAAGACGATCTTCTGGGCGTCGTCGAAGCAGTGCGTGCTGGGAGTCTTCACGTTCCTTTTGATCTGCTCCCGGGTGTGATAGTCGATGTTGATCTGGAATGAGGCACAGGAAGAGGAATGAGGGCAACTCAGCCGAGAGCCAAGGATTTGAGCAGCAGGCACCGTGATTCCCTTTCATTCCGCCTCATTGTTCAGTCTGATGTAATCACACACAAAGATTTACGTTTGGAGCAGTGTGTGTGTGAGAGTGTGTGTGTGTGTGTGTGTGTGCATGAATGAGGAGCCTTTACCTCTTTTGGAGATTCTGCTTTGATGAACTGCTCGTAAACCTTCTTGGCCCGTGAGGACATTCTGAAGGAGGACTTGATCTTCTTGTAGTCCTCACAGGTGAGCCAGAACTCGATATTCTCATCGCTGTACTCAGATTTGAGGAAGTTACGAAAGGTGGCCAGTCCATCTGAAGCAAGAGAGGTTTAATAAGAAACGTTAAAACTCATATCCTCACAAACGTAATTCACTGTTTTTGCAGTATTCTCATCCTCGGAGGAGGGGGGGGGGGGGGGGGGGGGGGGGGGGGGGGGTGGGGGGATGCAACCTACATTTAGACTCCAGAAGCCTTTCCAGTGACTGTGACCATTGTTGGGTATCTTCTAAACTTAGCCTGCTGGGAGAGAACGCAAATGGGATTACTCATCCAGAATCAAATTTGGGTGAAATAAAGCTGGGAGAGCTGGGAGAGCTGGGTGAGCTGGGAGAGCTGCAGAGGAACGCAGAGAGCTGCCTAATCGGGAGAAGCCAAGCGGATGTGCTTATCAAATATGTACCCAAAAAAAGAAGAGATATATTGGTGTGTGTGTGTGTGTGTGTGTGTGTGTGTGTGTGTGTGTGAGTGTGAGTGTGTGTGTGGGTGTGTGTGTGTGCGCTGCCAAAGCAAACATGGTGTCTGTAGTTCATTTGAATCCTTCCATGATGCCATAGATGGAAGTGATAGGAGCAGGCCGGCTATTTCAGAAGCAAAATGTATGCAAAACACTCCACGAGCCGTCCTTACCTCTCCGAGCCGGACGAGTGAGAGAACATGCACTGCAGTCTGGACATGAAGTTCTTTCCACTGTGTAGAGATAAGAAAAGTGTTATACTATGAACTCCTGATGGATTCTGCTGCTCAATTAGTTTCAAAGTGTGAAAGCATGTCTCTGTTAGGAATCAGACAACTTAACATTAAATCTAATATTTATGATTCTTCATCTTAAAGGTTTTGACGCAAAGATTCCGGGAAAAAAAAAAATTCAAGATGAAATTCAAGCCTCGTATGAAACAGACAATTCAAGAAAAATGCTTCTTTTTCAGCGAGTTCACTGGAAACCTGCGGCTGGAGAAAGTTTCACTCACATGTTCTTGTTTCTCTTCCCCTCATCTGCGTCCATGATGAAGTGCTGCGTGGTGAGTGGCTCGCCGGTTAGGCTGGGCATTGTTTTGTTAAGTCCACGCTCTCAGGCTCTCGGTCCTGGTCATGCTGCGGCTGAGAGACACTTAGGAGGGTTCCCCCCCCGATGGCCCTTTATATACCCAGGTTTCCTGTTGCCATGGGACTGGGGCTGCTGGGATGCATCAGCAGATACTCAGCCCAGAGTCGAAGAGGAAGCACCCCTTCCTCCTCCCCCCCCAACTCGGTTCCTCCCCTCTCCTCCTGCCTCAGCATTGGAAACAACACACGCTACACTGAATGTACGATTCCCCTCGTCTGGTCGCCTGACTCCCTGTACGGTCTCCCTGCTTCCTCCCCATCTTGCCCCCCCCCCCCCCCCCCCCCCCCCCCCCGGCTGGACGAGCCCGACCAGGCGATCCGCGGCTGAAAGAGCGCTGTGTTCACATTATTTTTAGTCTGGCAGGACAGATGCAAATGACAGTGATGGTGATAAGCAAATCGTGACCTTACCGTAGAGCACGTTCGTAGAGCACGTTCATTAACAAAGAGATTTTAATACGCTTTACATCTAGAAAGTCGACATAAACAAAACATTTAGCATGCGCTCCACAGTGACACAGCGATACAGATAACGACTAAGCAGCATGCATCATGGAAACATACCCACACACACACATCCTCGCACTTCCATCTTACTGAGGACACTCACTGGCATCATGCACCCCCTTACCCTAACCTCCACCATCACACATAAATGCCTAATTGTAATCCTCACCCTCACCTTGAACTAATTCTAACCCTAAAAACCCGTCTGAACTCCAACTCTGCTCTTTGAAAGTGAGGACTGAGCAAAGTCTCCTCACTTTCCCACAATGCCCTTTGTTCCATAAGGTCTAGGCTCAAAACGGCCTTAACCTTGACCTTAACCATCACAGCTAACTGGTTATACCTAACCCTAAACCTCACTCTAACCCTTAAACCAAGTCTTGACCCTCAACAGCCCTTCTAACGTGGCTCACACTGACATCACTCAAAGGTGTTTGTCGAGTTTGGCTTTAAAAAGGTCACAACTTTCTCAGGTAAACACACATTCACCAACAACCTGATCTTAATCCAGCAACAACCAGGAAGCCTTCTGTCTGAAGACCTGACTCCTTCCAATCAGAATACGGCAGAAATTCATGCAAGGACATACGTGAAAGAGGAAACAGTGAATCGATTGCAACAGAGAGACTCAGCAAAGCGCCAGGAAGTCAGGGCGTCGTGTCACCACCACAGTCTGGTTTCAACTTTATTGTTGAAACCTTCCGATGAGGTAACAGATTAAAAGCTGACATGTGGATTCGTGTTGTGTTCTAAACGTCTTTGAGGCTAATTCACCGTGAAATGAAGATTCATCACATTATCTCACTTATGGGA